>NC_092155.1:40023666-40043666 GCF_045791955.1 Oncorhynchus clarkii lewisi | reverse complement strand
ACTAATTCCTATTGAATCTGCAAGTAAGAGTGGAACAAGGGCAGATGGAAGCGTTGAACTATTGGAACGAGACCCAGTCAGAAGGCCTGCCTGTTAGGGTTATGCGCGTGTGTGTGGATAAACAGCCGTGCATAATGTGGACCGTGGGGATGCATAATATCAATGTATATCAGTTCTGCCAGTTTTGAGTACTTTCAAATGGAAAGTAGCTTTACCTCAAAGAATGTGCATTCAATTTGCAATTTTGCATGTTGCATACACACATATGCGCCCCCCCACACACACACACACACACACCCTAACAAGTACACACCCAAGCCCACAAACAAATAGGCTCTCTCTTAACCCCATGCGGTGTCCTGATTTAAAGATAAATGTAGCTCCGTGTAGCTCTACGTTCCCCATTGCGATAGTGATGGGTAGCAGAGCATCTACTGCTGGGAAGGCCTCCTCTCCCAGCTCTGGGTTCAGGGTGTAACTGCAGTGTAAGAGGGGGGCAGATAGAGATGGGGGGCTGGGGGACCACACACTCCTCTCCTCCATCATCTGGTTTTACCGCTCAGCAGCACACTGACTCCTTGTTCTACTGAATAATGAAACAGTCTCTCTCTCTCTCTCTCTCTCTCTGTCCCTCTCTCTCTTTTGTCTGTTTTTCTCTCTTACAGCCCGAGATTGCTTCGCCCCCCCCTCTCCCTCCCACTCTCCAGCTCGTTGTTTACTAGGGAGGACATTTTCCGTGCCTTGTTGCCTCATACCTAATTCATCAGTTGCTATTTGCATTGCGCAGGATGTTCCGGGGGCTGTAGGTCCAGCAGGGTTCAGCCATCAACAGTACCTCTAAATAACCCAACTGCTCTGGAGCCTGATGTGGTGACCCAGCCCATAGGAAATCATACATTTCAATATATTTAGCGTCACGTAATATGTATTTAAAACACATGGAGACACATTTGCATCGTTGCGCAAATGCATGTAATGCCTGACAATACTCCATAAATGCATGGCTTTGACATCTAGGGCTCTATTTTAACAAACCTAATGTAATGGTAAATCTAAGCGCAGGCGGGTGGCGCTATTGGTTTGGGGGTGTGTCAGAAATAGTGTTCTTTTCACTATCACAATTATCGGCGCACTTTCTGGTATTAGCGAGAAAGGGCTGGGTTTCGATGAACATACAAGTTTGGTCTGGGTGTCGAGGTTTGGCCCCTCGCTGGCCAATCAGAACGTGCGCCATGACAAAATATTTGTGTATTTGGTGTATTTACGGTCTTTTATGTATTGCCTTGGAATCAACTCCAAATCCAATGTTAGTCCGTTATAGTTTGCTAAACGGCTTTTATAGAAAACAAATAACAACATGTAGACCTATCTTTGTGTTAAATACGTTAACTTGAACCCATTTGGGGTTCACATTGTTCTAAGTCATTTAAATGGCTCCAATAGCATTTACACTGACATAGGGTCTAGGTTTACTGTAAATTGCATTATCGCTGGGCATGGACATGCCAAACGTTGTAAATATGCAAGATTAAATCAATGATTGATCATTCCTAAAAAGAGAACGAATAATTATAATCAATACGAAACAAGAACTTGTTTTAATCAGGCTATGTCACACTTACTTGCCAGCAGCATACCACCCTGCATCCCACTGCTGGCTTGCTTCTGAAGCTAAGCAGGGTTGGTCCTGGTCAGTTCCTGGATGGGAGACCAGATGCTGCTGGAAGTGGTGTTGGAGGGCCAGTAGGCAGTCGCCAGTGGTCTAAAGAAAAAAAATATCCCAATGCCCCAGGGCAGTGAGTGGGGACACTGCCCTGTGTAGGGTGCTGTCTTTCGGATGGGACGTTAAAAGGGTGTCCTGACTCTCTGAGGTCATTAAAGATCCCATGGCACTTATTGTAAGATTAAGGGTGTTAACCCTGGTGTCCTGGCTAAATTCCCAATCTGGCCCTCAAACCATCACGGTCACCTAATAATCCCCAGTTTACAATTGGCTCATTCATCCCCCTCCTCTCCCCTGTAACTATTCCCCAGGTCGTTGCTGCAAATGAGAATGTGTTCTCAGTCAATTTACCTGGTAAAACAACGGATAAATAAATAAAAACTTACAGGCACCATCATTTGTCCCCGTGGGCGTGAAATATTAAAACGACGCAGACTAGGGAGGGTTTAACAAACTTTTCACGGTAAAGAGATAGGGAGAATGTCCATTCACCATTATACTGCTTCCAAGTTGACCTGTGTTCTATGAACATAATGTTCTGTTCTATGAACCATTTTACAGATCAGATCGCATTCACACATCTCCAGAAATCGCATTGCAAGTGCGCCTCGGACGTTGCCTCCATAATCCCAGGAAAGTGAATAGTTCTAGTAGGTTTTGGTTGTAATTAAATTGAACAAAAACAAGCAATCGGCTTAGTTTTTAAAACAACAAATACATGTAAAAATGTAATGATATCATCCAATCGCCAGTATAAAAAAACACTGATTGCTGTTGAACCATTCGTTGTAATAGTAGGCCTGAGGGAAGGCTTGGGTTTTGGAAAACCAGCCATTTTTACAAGTTACAGATACTTCTAAATACGAGGTTCACTGGTATTCACCGAGGTACTCGTCTCTCGTTTCACGATGGGCATGGACACGTACGCAAGTCCAAAACGGGACCTGCATGGCTAAAATAATATGGGCCTGCCTACAATGCATAGATAACAATGGAATGTCAGCTCGCTGTTTTGCTCCTCTCAAACTTGATCTTTTCATAAAGCTTTTGTAACGGCGTTCGTCTGTTGAAAGAGGAGCGGACCAAAATGCAGCGTGGTGGTTACTCATTCTTTAATGAAGAAGAACAAACAAATACAAAACAACAAACGTAACGCGAAAACCTATACAGCCTATCTTGTGACAACAAACACAGAGACAGGAACAATCAACCACAAACACACAGTGAAACCCAGGCTACCTAAATATGGTTCCCAATCAGAGACAACGAGAATCACCTGACTCTGATTGAGAACCGCCTCAGGCAGCCATAGACTATGCTAGACACCCCACAAAACCCTAAGACAAAAACGCACCACAAAAACCCATGTCACACCCTGGCCTGACCAAATAAATGAAGACAAACATAATATACTACGACCAAGGCGTGACAGAACCCCCCCCCCCCTAAGGTGCGGACTCCCGGATGCACGTCAAAACAATAGGGAGGGTCCGGGTGGGCGTCTGTCCATGGTGGTGGCTCCGGCGCGGGACGTGGACCCCACTCTATCAATGTCTTAGTCCCTCCTCCTCGCGTCCCTGGATAGTCCACCCTCGCCGCCGACCATGGCCTAGTAGTCCTCACCCAGAACCCCACTGGACTGAGGGGCAGCTCGGGACTGAGGGACAGCTCGGGACTAAGGGGTAGCTCGGGACTGAGGGGTAGCTCGGGACTGAGGGGTAGCTCGGGACTGAGGGGTAGCTCGGGACTGAGAGGAAGCTCGGGACTGAGAGGAAGCTCGGCACTGAGAGGAAGCTCGGCACTGAGAGGAAGCTCGGCACTGAGAGGAAGCTCGGCACTGAGAGGAAGCTCGGCACTGAGAGGAAGCTCAGCACTGAGAGGAAGCTCAGCACTGAGAGGAAGCTCAGGCAGGTAGTTGGATCCGGCAGATCCTGGCTGGCTGGTGGTTCTGGCAGATCCTGGCTGACTGGCGGATCTGGAAGAGTCTGGTTGACTGGCGGATCTGGAAGTGTCTGGTTGACTGGCGGATCTGGAAGAGTCTGGTTGACTGGCGGATCTGGAAGAGTCTGGTTGACTGGCGGATCTGGAAGAGTCTGTTTGACTGGCGGATCTGGAAGAGTGGTTGACTGGCAGATCTGGAAGAGTCTGGTTGACTGGCAGATCTGGAAGAGTCTGGTTGACTGGCAGATCTGGAAGAGTCTGGTTGACTGGCAGATCTGGAAGAGTCTGGCTGACTGGCAGATCTGGAAGAGTCTGGCTGACTGGCAGTTCTGGCTGCTCCATGCTGACTGGCAACTCTGGCTGCTCCATGCTGACTGGCTGCTCCATGCTGACTGGCTGCTCCATGCTGACAGGCTGCTCCATGCTGACTGGCTGCTCCATGCTGACTGGCAGCTCTGGCTGATCCATGCTGACTGGCAGCTCTGGCTGCTCCATGCTGACTGGCTGCTCCATGCTGACTGGCGACTCTGGCTGCTCCATGCTGACTGGCGGCTCTGGCTGCTCCATGCTGACTGGCGGCCCTGGCTGCTCCATGCTGACTGGCGGCCCTGGCTGCTCCATGCTGACTGGCGGCCCTGGCTGCTTCATGCTGACTGGCGGCTCTGGCGGCTCCATGCAGACTGGCAGCTCTGGCGGCTCCTTGCAGACTGGCAGCTCTGGCGGCTCCTTGCAGACTGGCAGCTCTGGCGGCTCCTTGCAGACTGGCAGCTTTGGCGGCATCCTGCAGACTGGCAGCTCTGGCGGCTCCTTGCAGACTGGCAGCTCCTTGCAGACTGGCAGCTCTATGCAGACTGGCAGCTCTATGCAGACTGGCAGCTCCATGCAGACTGGCAGCTCTATGCAGACTGGCAGCTCTATGCAGACTGGCAGCTCTATGCAGACTGGCTGCTCCTTGCAGACTGGCAGTTCTGAACAGGCGGGAGACTCCGGCAGCGCTGTAGAGGCGGAAGGCTCTGGCAGCGCTAAACAGCGCTGCCAACGAACAGCGTTCGTCTGTTGAAAGAGGAGCGGACCAAAATGCAGCGTGGTGGTTACTCATGTTCTTTAATGAAGAAGAACAAACGAACAAATACAAAACAACAAACGTAACGCGAAAACCTATACAGCCTATCTTGTGACAACAGAGACAGGAACAATCACCCACAAAAACACATTTAAACCCAGGCTACCTAAATATGGTTCCCAATCAGAGACAACGAGAATCACCTGACTCTGATTGAGAACCGCCTCAGGCAGCCATAGACTATGCTAGATACCCCACAAAACCCTAAGACAAAAACGCACCACAAAAACCCATGTCACACCCTGGCCTGACCAAGGCGTGACAGCTTTGGTGATTAAGATTTCCCGAGCCAAACCCTTAATCGACAGTTTTGGCTACTTCGCGACTGCATTGGTCAGACAAAAAAAAAAAAAAAACTTTATTTATCAAATAAAATGAAATAGGGGGGAAAAAAATCTGTTTTTTACGTTTCTAAATACGAATTACACAGCCACCAATAGCACATTGGACTGTCGTGTTCCATGCGCATATGGGCAGTGTGCGTGACGGTTGGATAGGCCGCGTATCAGCTTTTAAAATGTATGCCAAAACCAACTGCGTTACAGTTAAAACCAGCTGTTGGTTGGTCTTAAATATCCCCATCGGCGCTGCCTGAAATTAGCACTTTGAAGCATGTTTTTAAGGACACATCTCAAATGTTTCCACCACGCCCATCTGATCGCAAGTGAGCTGATATAAGACAGGTAAATGGCTGAACCTGGCGTTAGGACTGGAAACAGCTAATGCGCCAGTTTTTACTTGACGAAATTGCAAACTAATGTGCATTTGACACTAGCGCCTCCTTAAAGCCAGCCGATAATTGAGCCCCTAGTATACAGGTTTGCCAAAGTGTTTCCTAATTCGGCTTCTTAAATTACTTATTACGTATTGATCAATGGAGATATTTGGGGGGGGGCACCAAGACAAGGCTCCACTTCTATGTCCAATATATTAAAACAAAAACACTATTGTAAATGCTACAGTAATGTCTGCAAAAACGCTACAGTAAATTCTACGGTATAATACAGTCTGTGATATAATTTAAACTTTTATTTTCACCTAATTTTAACATTCTGTCATAAAGAGCATATGTTCAACTTCATTAAAAAAAACATGTTTTCTCATATCATTAGGGGAAAAGGAGTATAGTAAGTGCCTCTCTTGAGCTTAATTAAATAATGAACCAAATCTAGTGCCCGAGATCAGTTAAAACAAAACAATAAACATCATACAACACTCCACAATAGGTCAAAGTGTAGGTGTAGGTTTTGGGGTTCCAATGAGTAGATTTATATGTATCTACATTGGATGGTTAGCGGTGTTATGGTGTGTTCATAACCAAGTGGGAAGGGGGAATTTACCACACCTGGGAAAAATCCACATGAACGCCCGCCAACTGGTATTTACAGTTATAGTGAAGACATCAAAACTATTAAATAACACATATGGAATCATGTAGTAACCAAAAAAGTGTTAAACAAATCAAAATATGTTATATTTGAGATTCTTCAAATAGCCACCCTTTGCCTTGATGACAGCTTTGCACACTCTTGGCATTCTCTCAACCAGCTTCATGAGGTAGTCACCTGGAATGCATTTCAATTAACAGGTGTGCCTTTTTAAAAGTTAATTCATAGAATTTATTTATGTATTAATACATTTGAGCCAATCAGTTTAGTTGTGACAAGATGGGGTGTGGGGGGGGGGGGGGGGGGGGGGGGGGGGTATACAGAAGACAGCCCTATTTGGTAAAAGATCAAGTCCATATTATGGCAGAACAGCTCAAATAAGCAATGAGAAACGACAGTCCATCATTACTTTAAGACAGGAAGGTCAGTCAACACCATCATTAAGTTTGCCGTGGTAGTGGTAGGCCTAATCAATTATGAGACAGCCTATAGGGAAGAGGTGTGCCAGGACAACAACCTCTCCCTCAACGTGATCAAGACGAAGGAGATGATTGTGGACGACAGGAAAAGCAGGACCGAGCACGCCCCCATTCTCATCGACAGGGGCTGTCTTGGAGCAGGTTGAGAGCTTCAAGTTCCTTGGTGTACACATCACCAACAAAACTATCATGGTCCAAACACACCAAGACAGTCGTGAATAGGGCACGACAGTGCCTATTCCCCCTCAGGAGACTGAAAATATTTGGCATGGGTCCTCAGATCCTCAAAAAGTTCTACAGCTGCACCATCGAGAGCATCTTGACTGTTTGCATCACTGCCTGGTATGGCAACTAATTAGTTGTTATTTTTCTTATTTTTGAACACTTATTTGTCTTAAAACTAGTTCAGACCATGCAATAATATCTAACAAGTAATCTAGCAATTACCGTTAATTTGTGTGTGTGTGTGTGTGTGTGTGTGTGTGTGCGTGCGTGCGGCATGCTGTAGTGTACACTGTAGAAAACCATACTACACATTGTGGTATCCCTCGACCATGTGTGGTACTTACTATACAATGTTGTAGTAAATAATACAGTATTTGCGGCCAAAAGAAACACTGTAGTAAATACAACAGTAATGTCTGCAAAAACACGACAGTCCACAAAACACTACACTAACAATACACAGTATTTCATTTGCATATACCCTGACCTGTCCCCTCCCCCATATTGCAATTTGTGCCACCCATAAGTGAGAAACCTACGTGCCAAGTATAGACAATATGTTGTGTTCCCTACAGGTAATAGAAAAGAGCAGAAGCGCTGAACTATCTGTTCAGACTGCAGTTCTACCGACCTACAGGTTATGGAAAATGTTTAAGTATTTCTATAGTAGGTTTCCTGAAGGACAAAGCCTCCACGTCTTTGCCAAATATAATAAAACTAAAACACTATAGTAAAAGCTACAGTAATGTCTGCAAAAACACTACAGTAAATACTACAGTATAATACAGTCTGCAATAACACTACAGTAAATACTACAGTATAGTACAGTCTGCAAAAACACTACAGTAAATACTACAGTATAGTACAGTCTGCAAAAACACTACAGTAAATACTACAGTATAGTACAGTCTGCAAAAACACTACAGTAAATACTACAGTATAGTACAGTCTGCAAAAACACTACAGTAAATACTACAGTATAGTACAGTCTGCAAAAACACTACAGTAAATACTACAGTATAATACAGTCTGCAAAAACACTACAGTAAATACTACAGTATAATGCAGTCTGCAAAAACACTACAGTAAATACTACAGTATAATACAGTCTGCAATAACACTACAGTAAATACTACAGTATAGTACAGTCTGCAAAAACACTACAGTAAATACTACAGTATAGTACAGTCTGCAAAAACACTACAGTAAATACTACAGTATAATACAGTCTGCAAAAACACTACAGTAAATACTACAGTATAGTACAGTCTGCAAAAACACTACAGTAAATACTACAGTATAGTACAGTCTGCAAAAACACTACAGTAAATACTACAGTATAGTACAGTCTGCAAAAACACTACAGTAAATACTACAGTATAGTACAGTCTGCAAAAACACTACAGTAAATACTACAGTATAATACAGTCTGCAAAAACACTACAGTAAATACTACAGTATAATACAGTCTGCAAAAACACTACAGTAAATACTACAGTATAATACAGTCTGCAAAAACACTACAGTAAATACTACAGTATAGTACAGTCTGCAAAAACACTACAGTAAATACTACAGTATAATACAGTCTGCAAAAACACTACAGTAAATACTACAGTATAATGCAGTCTGCAAAAACACTACAGTAAATACTACAGTATAATGCAGTCTGCAAAAACACTACAGTAAATACTACAGTATAGTACAGTCTGCAAAAACACTACAGTAAATACTACAGTATAATGCAGTCTGCAAAAACACTACAGTAAATACTACAGTATAGTACAGTCTGCAAAAACACTACAGTAAATACTACAGTATAGTACAGTCTGCAAAAACACTACAGTAAATACTACAGTATAGTACAGTCTGCAAAAACACTACAGTAAATACTACAGTATAATGCAGTCTGCAAAAACACTACAGTAAATACTACAGTATAATGCAGTCTGCAAAAACACTACAGTAAATACTACAGTATAATGCAGTCTGCAAAAACACTACAGTAAATACTACAGTATAATACAGTCTGCAAAAACACTACAGTAAATACTACAGTATAATACAGTCTGCAAAAACACTACAGTAAATACTACAGTATAATACAGTCTGCAATAACACTACAGTAAATACTACAGTATAATACAGTCTGCAAAAACACTACAGTAAATACTACAGTATAATACAGTCTGCAATAACACTACAGTAAATACTACAGTATGATACAGTCTGCAATAACACTACAGTAAATACTACAGTATAATACAGTCTGCAATAACACTACAGTAAATATTACAGTATACTAAAATAGGCAAAACACTACATTAATTACTATAGTCTATACTACAGTTTTTACTACAGTAGTTATACTATAGTTAACTATATATACTACAGTATAGTTCAGTAAATATTACAGTATTCACTGTTGTGTTTTTGCGAAACTGTAGTAAGTACAAAACATTACAGTGAACACTTTGTGAAACACTACAGTGAATATTGCAGTAAATTCTACAAAAACACGACATTGAATGCTATAGTATTTATACCATCGTATGTACAATAGTATGTTTTCATGTGGGTCTTCCCCGCATGTTACATGAAATGGCGGACATTTTGAAAATGGCTTATCTCTGTGTGTGCTGTTCCTTCACCAACAAACATTAGCCAAAGTTGGCTTGTGAAGTTAGTTTAGCAAGTATATGTCTACTATTGTTTTTAAAAAGGTTGATGCAATCTTCTTAGCGACTGTATTTCGAAGAGGCAGAGGGTTTTCTCCGGACTCTTCTCAGTATAGGACTCCCTGGGCTGTCTAAAGCCCTGTGTTTCTGCTCTGTCTGTAGCTGCCAGAAGAACCACTCTGAGCACTTCACCACAACAACAACACATCACTAAATCTTCATCTGCTAATTGAGGCAAAAACTAATCCCATTTACAGCCAATATCGATTTGATTTTCCTCCGTTCTCTTTTCTCTCTTTCTCTTCTCTGGTATCTTTCATGTGGGAGTCATCACTATTGTCTCCCTGTTCACAAAAATATGCCGTATCATGAACAATAACGTAATAGAGATAGCCAGTTGGCTGCTATCGATGTCCCCTTCTCTTCTCTCCTCTTCTCCCTCCAGGCACAAACTTGCAATTTAGCGGCAGTGTGAACAAAAGTGCTTTATTCCTCTTTTGTGTGGCCACACAGTGGTTGAATGGGCAGATCAATAGTCGTGTGCAAAGCTTATATGCATTTGCGTGCGTGTGTGTGTGTGTGTATGTGTGTGTGTGTGTGTGTGTGTGTATGTGTGTGTGTATGTGTGTGTGTGTGTGTGTGTGTGTGTGTGTGTGTGTGTGTGTGTGTGTGTGTGCGTGTGAGTGTGCGTGTGCGTGTGTGTGTGTGTGTGCGTGTGTGTGTGTGTGTGCGCGCATGCAAATATTACTGTGTGTGTGTGAAGGCTCTGTCTTTCATGTGTATTGACAGCCCCAGTCGCACTCACTAATTACAGCACAAAGAGACAGCCGTTATGTGTGTGTAAGCGTGTGCCATCACTCAGCCGACTGTGATAAGAGAGCAGATGAAGTTAGAGCACAGCAAACACAATATGGACTAATTAGGGTTTCACTTTATTTTATTCAATTTGACCGTATTTAAATCAGTCTGGAAACCCTTTTTTTTTTTATGCGATTGGGGGAATTTGTTTGTTCATTTTGATTTCATTTCAAATTAGTTGAGGTTGAATAAAGCATGTTTATCACACAGCAGCCAGAGAGGATCCAGGCTTTAAACTAGCCTTTAAAGCAAGCCAGCCAAAGGCATCAGTGACTAAAATACTTTATTCTGTTCAGCACAAATATTCTGCTTCATGACATTGTTGAGGGAGATTTCAGTCTCACTTTGCAGAGGAGTACAGGGTACAGGATCTCTATTTCTGATCCCCTCGAGAAGTAGCAGTGTGGAGTAACCTAAACGAAGAGAGGAATACAGAAAGAGGTCGGGGAGGGGGGAGGACGAAGCCAAGGAAAAAGAAAGAGCGGGGCAGATAGTGGATGGAGCGCCAGAGAGGGGGAAAGAGAGAGAGAGAAGGGAGAGTTAGTGTAGCAACAAGATCTCACAGTTTTACCAATTGGACTTCAGATTCTGACGTTTATCCACGTCTATCCAAACGTTATATTTCGAAGTTGCTTCACACGTCACATTTCAAAGTGCTTTTGACTCGCTGGGTTGACTCCTGTTTAGCATCTTTCTGTGTCTCCAAATGTCAAATTTCGAAGTTTAGGCATTTATTCCGAATGGTTAAGTTAAGGGTTGCATCACTGCCTGGTACGGCAACTGCTCGGCCTCTGACCGCTAGGCACGACAGAGGGTAGTGCGTACGGCCCAGTACATCACTGGGGCCAAGCTTCCTGCCATCCAGGACCTCTACACCAGGCGGTGTCAGTGAAAGGCCCTTAAAAGACCCCAGCCACACCAGTCATAGACTGTTCTCTCTACTACCACATGGCAAGCGGTACCAGAGTGCCAAGTCTAGAACAAAAAGGCTTCTCAACAGTTTTTTTTTACCCCCAAGCCGTAAGACTCCTGAACAGGTAATCAAATGGCTACCTGGACTATTTGCATTGTGTCCCCCCCCTCAACCCCTCTTTTTACGCTGCTGCTACTCTCTGTTTATCATATAAGCATAGTCACTTTAACTATACATTCATGTACATACTACCTCAATTGGCCCGACCAACCAGTGCTCCCACACATTGGCTAACCGTGCTATCTGCATTGTGTCCCACCACCCACCAACCCCTCTTTTACACTACTGCTACTCTCTGTTCATCATATATGCATAGTCACTTTAACCATATCTACATGTACATACTACCTCAATCAGCCTGACTAACCGGTGTCTGTATGTAGCCTCGCTACTTTTATAGCCTCACTACTGTATATAGCCTGTCTTTTTACTGTTGTTTTATTTCTTTACTTACCTATTGTTTACTTAACACCTTTTTTGCACTATTGGTTAGAGCCTGTAAGTAAGCATTTCACTGTAACGTCTACACCTGTTGTATTCGGCGCACGTGGCAAATAAACTATGATTTGATTTGATTTTGGGATAAGGTTTAAAAAACAAAAAACGATTGTCTACCACTGTGATTTAACACACAACCTTCGGATCCAGAGTAATTGGATTACACCCATCCACCCCCCCCCACCCCCCACCACCCCCCTCACCCCCCTCTCTGTCTCTGTCTCTCTCTGTCTCTCGCAGTCTCTCTGTCTCTGTCTCTCTCTCTCTCTCTCTCTTTCTTGCTCTCTCTCTCTCTCTGTCTCGCTCTCTCTCTCTCTGTCTCGCTCTCTCTCTGTGTCTCTCAGTCTCTGTCTCGCTCTCTCTCTGTGTCTCTCACTCTCTGTCTCTCTGTCTCTCTCTCTGTCTCTCTCACTCTCTGTCTCTGTCTCTCTCACTCTCTGTCTCTCTCACTCTCTGTCTCTGTCTCTCTCTCACTCTCTGTCTCTCTCACTCTCTGTCTCTGTCACTCTCTGTCTCTCTCTCTCTCTCTCTCTCTCTCTCTCTCTCTGTCTCGCTCTCTCTGTGTCTCTCTGTGTCTCTCTCTCTGTCTCTGTCTCTGTCTCTCTCACTCTCTGTCTCTGTCTCTCTCTGTCTCTCTCTCTGTGTTTCTCTCTCTCTGTCTCTCTCTCTCTGTCTCTCACTCTCTGTCTCTCTCTGTCTCTCTGTCTCTCTCACCCTCTGTCTCTGTCTCTGTCTCGCTCTCTCTCTGTCTGTATCTCTCTGTCTCTGTCTCTCTCTGTCTCTCGCAGTCTCTCTGTCTCTGTCTCTCTCTCTCTCTCTCTCTTTCTTGCTCTCTCTCTCTCTCTCTCTCTCTGTCTCGCTCTCTCTCTCTCTGTCTCGCTCTCTCTCTGTGTCTCTCAGTCTCTGTCTCGCTCTCTCTCTGTGTCTCTCACTCTCTGTCTCTGTCTCTCTCTCTGTCTCTCTCACTCTCTGTCTCTGTTTCTCTCACTCTCTGTCTCTCTCACTCTCTGTCTCTGTCTCTCTCTCACTCTCTGTCTCTCTCACTCTCTGTCTCTGTCACTCTCTGTCTTTCTCTGTCTCAGTTTCTCTCTCTGTCTCTCTGTCTCTCTGTCTCTCTCATTCTCTGTCTCTCTCTCTCTCTCTCTCTCTCTCTCTCTCTCTCTCTCTCTCTCTCTCTCTGTATTTCTGTCTCTCTCACTCTCTGTCTCTCTCACTCTCTGTCTCTCTCACTCTCTGTCACTCTCACTCTCATTCTCTGTCTCTGTCACTCTCTGTCTCTGTCTCTGTCTCTTTCTCTCTGTCTTGCTCTCTCTCTCTCTCTCTCTCTCTCTCTCTCTCTGTCTCGCTCTCTCTCTCTGTCTCTCACTCTCTGTCTCTCTCACTCTCTGTCTCTGTCACTCTCACTCTCTGTCTCTGTCACTCTCTCTCTCTCTCTCTCTCTCTCTCTCTCTCTCTCTCTCTCTCTCTCTCTCTCTCTCTCTCTCTCTTTCTCTCTACCTCTGTCATAATGAGTGATCTGTAGTCTTTGGCACATTGATATCCAAGTGTCAGTGTTGATTGGAAAAGATCTGCCCTCTCCCTTGTGTCATGTCTGTAGACACAGAGAGAGAAATTAATTAAGAAACACTGCAGAGTTACTGGCTTTTTTTACCTCGTTATCTGCCAATGACATGCTCCCCTCAGCCAAGGTGTCACCCTGACATTTGTTAAGGCAGGAACATGAATTGAAGCAGAAGAGGTAGATTGGGATGAAAAAAGGGGTGGAACAGGAGGGAAGCAGGCAGAAGCAGAGAGCAGGCCAGACAGACAGGCAGACAGTGGGCTGGTACTGGCGGGCAGTGCCACCCCTACTATGCCCTCTCCATGCCAGCCAGAGCCAGAGCCAGAGTCACAGCCAGAGAGACGTGCCTCCCAGCAGCAGCAGCTGTAGCCCCACCACACTGCACCGTACACACTAATCCTGTGTCACACACTCTGCGTGATGCTCTCATCAGTGATGCTCTTCTCCACATGAATTTGGATGGTTATAGTGCTGCCTGTTTACTTGTGCTGTTAGTGTCTTTGGAATCATGTTTATGACCCCGAAGTCAATTTTTTGAGGACATATCAGCTTTGCATATTATTTGGATGCATACCATGTTTTTTTTATTTTTTTTATCAAAAGTTTAATTTAAGTCTCCCTTTTTTTAGTTACAGATTTGAGACGTTACCATGACCATTAATCTGAGTGTCACGACTTCCACCAAAGTCGGTTCCTCCCCTTGTTCTGGCAGCGTTTGGCGGTCGGCGTCACCGGTCTTCTAGCCATCGTCGATCCACTTTTCATTTTCCATTTGTTTTGTCTTGTTTTCCTTACACACCTGGTTTTCATTCCCCTCATTACTCGCGGTGTGTTTAACCCTCGGTTCCCCCCATGTCTTTGTGCGGAATTGTTTGCTGTAAGTGCTGGTGCACAGGTTGACTGGTGAATTGTTTGCTGTAAGTGCTGGTGCACATGTTGACTGGTGAATTGTTTGCTGTAAGTGCTGGTGCACATGTTGACTGGTGAATTGTTTGCTGTAAGTGCTGGTGCACAGGTTGACTGGTGAATTGTTTGCTGTAAGTGCTGGTGCACATGTTGACTGGTGCGCGTCGGGTTTTGTACCCATGTTGATCATTACATTATGCCGTTGGTTTTGCCATTAAACTGCTCCGGCTATTACCTAGTTCTGCTCTCCTGCGTCTGACTTCACTGCCAGCAGTTACGTACCCCTTTACACTGGTGAGGAAACAAGAGTAGTGACATAGTGGTGAAAAGTCAAGTTTATGGTCAGGTTCAGAGGAAAGTGTCAGGAAATTACGGTTAAACGGAGGGGAGTTATGGAATCCAGACCGCACACACCTGCAGCTCAGGGACCAAACACCAGAGGTCAGGGGTGAACGTTGGAACAGCAGGGGGTGGTTGTCAGTCTGACCCCTAGGGGAAAGGGGCAGTCCGGAGCAGCTAGAGGAAGTGTGTAATACAGAAGTAATGACACGTTAGTCTGACCTTCACCAGCCCTCGGTGATGATTGGTATATTGACTCACTCTGGCCAGAAAGAGAGAAACAGCCAATGAAGGGAGTTGAAAAGAGAAACCTTTTTTTTTAATGAGGTTTCGATACGACCACTGTGCCATGCCATTCAGGGGCAGATAAATATGACACAGAAACTAGAATTTCGATGTAAAAACCAAAACTCTTCTCATTCTGTGGGATATTGGGGAAATGTAAACTCTTTTTCATGTTGGGGTCATTAGTGAGGATGTCAGTCTGTGGGTTTGATGATGACTTGTGTTTGATTTGGTCCGACAGGCTCTTTGTGCCCGTGTCTCCCACAATGCAAAGCATCTCCATCCCCACGGACAGCCTTATTCTGTTGTCGCAGATCTAATGATCTGTTTTCAAAGCGTCACGCTTTAGGATTCTTCTTTCTTTTCTTATATATTTCCGGTATCTTTGTTTGAGGGTGGCGTTAAGCGCGGCCTTTTGCGGTTTCATCATTGTCGTCACCGAGCATCTGTCGGCTATCTCCTGCACAGTGGTGGGCAAGCACGCTCACAAATCATGTTGCAGCAGGACCACAAAGAAATGTGGCGTCTGTTAAGCCCAGGGAGACGAGCTTTGAACGTATGTTTTGCCTGTTTGTTTGTCTTTTTGTTTGTGTGATGTTAACCAGCCACGGTAATTAGACCCCACCCTGGCAGCCATGATGGGTCTATCTGTCTCAGGTCTGACAGCCAGAAGAAGACAGTAGCCTGACCCTCATTAAAGCAGCAGCACATTGGCTCGCTCTGCTCTGGGAGCTAAGAGGCTATTTATCTACTGGCGAGGTCGAGGGCAGCTCACTGGGGTCCTGGCATCATAACACAGTAGGAGGGTGTCATGCTGGAAGTGCTAATCATTACGGGCTCTCCCAGGGAAACTTTACTACTGTGCTCAGAGCAGTATTGGTAAACACATCTGTGCGTTTGTATCGATTGAGCTCCTTGACCATCTTGGCCGTCTACTCCGCCAGCAGATGCCTGTAGTACCCATGCAACATACATTCACCGCTGTTGGCTCCGTGCAGCCCTTCTCTCCTCCTCTCTCCTCCCACCCCCTCCTATCCTCCTGCCCTCCACCTCCTCTTTCACATGCCAAGAGACAGCGCTGTAGGCGAGCGCTGACAAAATGCTGTCATTATCTTAGCGTTAAGCGGGCCGCCCACGCAATGCCTCTCATTCATTTCACAGCTAGCCTACTGGCCCCAGGGGGAAAGAGAGGCGCATGGGGTCGAGAGAGAAGGCCTCCTCTTCTGTGTTTCTACTCCTCCCTCGCTTCCTCACTCTCCCCGAAGCCTTCTCAGAGCACATGACACCCGCATCAGAGCTGAGAGAGAGAGAGAGAAAGAGAGAGAGAGAGAGAGAGAGAGAGAGAGAGAGAGAGAGAGAGAGAGAGAGAGAGAGCCTATTTGTAGCCAGAATGTGAGCGGTAGTAGCATAGATGGTAGACAATAAAACAAGAGGACATAGGTAAAGCAACAGTGGTTACAAGCCAAGATTATCTACTGAAATAGAGAAAGCAAGTCTAGAAGTGACAGGCATGAAATAGGGAAACTACTGTGATAGTTGGGCTGGCAGTTTTAGTAGAGACGAGAGCTTACACACAGATTGGTATAGTCCACCGTTGTTCCGTTTGCCACCACACCTCACACACGTGTCTGTCACCCAAGTCTCCACTGTGATATGGGTATTCGTGCGTACAGCTCCTGACATCAAATACGAGCACACACATACGCACAAAATGTGGACTATCCCAGTGGTACACCCCCCCCCCCCCCCCCCCCCCCACAGAGAGCAGTGTCTTGCAGTGAGTTTGTGACAGCAATGTTGGTGGGAGGGAGAGCGTGGGCCAGGCTAAGAAAAGACAAACTCAGCGCTGGTGATTCAGCAGCTCTTTCTAAGTCCAACTGTGAAGCCTGATTCATTTGCTCTTTAATGGCAATCCTAACTCACTGTGCATTTGGAATATCTTGCACATTAAGAGTAGGGGAGCGTTATAATGATCCAGTCCTTGGCTGGCTGAGTGTGTGTAATGTACCACTGCAGGGTGTAAAGTTATCCCACAAATTCTTTGTTCAACGATCACTCTCCCCTCCCTTAGAGTTAGTCACCGCTTGTTCTCTCCGGGCCTGTGCAGTGTGCACCTGACGGCGTTTTGAGTCAAAGTTTTTCCCAGAGCGCTGGACTAGCGTGCTTCTACACCTGCATTGCTTGCTGTTTGGGGTTTCAGGCTGGGTTTCTGTACAGCACTTTGAGATATCAGCTGATGTACGAAGGGCTATATAAATACATTTGATTTGATTTGACTATTTTAGAGCCGCTATTGCGATGGTGTGGTTTTTGTTTGGTTTCTGACAACTCCGGTCCAGTCGTTCCTAATTTAGCAAACAAGAGGTTGGAGCTGCGTGATTGTGCCGCGGCAAAGTGTCACTCGTCACATTATGGAGCATGGTAAGATGCTAATGAGTAGACCTAAATGCCATTTCTCCTGAGAGAGTGTGTGAGTGTGTGACCGTATGTGTGATCTCACTGCTGAAAGTGTCCCTGGCTGTATCTAGGAATAGAACCAATCATGAGTTAGGCTATAACAGGACCGTTGTAAATGTGTCTATGGGCTGAACACTGTTGAGGACAAGATTGGTCCAGCTGGTTCATACTGGTTCTATCCCAGTCCTGTGTACAAGACAATGGACTGAGGTGTGATTGCAAGGAGAGACTCAATCACTAAAATGTCTCTAGAATAGCCAAACAACTGTCCTAGTAAGTCTTGCTCCCCCCCCCCCCCCTCCCTCCCAGCCCACCAGAAATCTCAAAGTGCCCCTAACCCAGAGAACTGTAATTTCTCTCTCAGAATTAAATATTATTCCATGTATTTCATCTCCCTTCATCTTCCTCTGTTTTCTCCTCCGGGGAGTTTTCCCTGCTTTGCTTTTGACACGGATAAACTTGTGAGGATTTCCAGAAGTGACAAGGTGTGACTGACGGGTGACTCTATCTAAGCCGTAACTCCGTATCCCCCCCCACAGACACACACTACCACCCAGTTTAGTCCCCCTCCCCTCCCCTCCTCCCCAAGGTTAGAAAACTTCCCCTCCACTCTCTTCACGCCTGTTTTGCCAGACGCGTGGTGGGGATTAGCTGAAGCGATTATCAGGAGCTTTTGCAGTTTTGTGCAGATGAATCACGGTAATGCTACACAGTGAAGCGCCTCATGCATTCCTAAGCCTCCTCTACACATCTCTCTGATTCTCCCAAACGACACGGCGAGCCAGTTGGCTTCGCCTCACTAAGCCAGGTGGAGGTGAGTCAACTCCAGGCAAGTTGGTGCCTTCAAACACACACACACACACACACACACACACACACACACACACACACACACACACACACACACACACACACATACATCCGTGTGAACATGCACGCATGCACACATGCATACACACACACCTGCATCTGTAGAGCTGCCAGGGCAAATACAGGAATAAGCATCAATGCAGAGAAATAGCTAGTCTGTAAACTAGCCATTTTCACTGTACAGTTGAAACTAACTGCTGTGTACAGTTGTAACTAACTGCTGTGTGCAGTTGTAACTAACTGCTGTGTACAGTTGTAACTAACTGCTGTGCACAGTTGTAACTAACTGCTGTGCACAGTTGTAACTAACTGCTATGCACAGTTGTAACTAACTGCTGTGTACAGTTGCAACTAACTGCTGTGTACAGTTGTAACTAACTGCTGTGTACAGTTGTAACTAACTGCTGTGCACAGTTGTAACTAACTGCTGTGTACAGTTGTAACTAACTGCTGTGTACAGTTGTAACTAACTGCTGTGTACAGTTGTAATTAACTGCTGTGTACAGTTGTAACTAACTGCTGTGTACAGTTGTAACTAACTGCTGTGTACAGTTGCAACTAACAATTGTAACGTCCTGGATTTGGATGCCCCGCCTACTTCTCTAGTCCTAGGCATTAAATGTCACATGATAGCTCTGTTTTTACACTCACTCAGATGTAGCACACACACCCTATGGGGGAGAGGAGTGCCTTTGGCGCTTTCTGACTTTGCTGCGATGCTAAACATTTCTCTAACGTGTTCGCCTTCAGGGTAGTTTAACTCCAATCGGCGTGTACTGTTTAACATTACCGTAGCGGATTGCTATCAAGTGTCCGTGCGTCAACGGGAGTAATGAACCGTTTATGCTCCTGATGGCTTCTGTCGTCTCGTTGAAGTTTCTCTCCAGTTTCCAACTCTGTCTTTCTCGTCCTCTCCTTTCCTCCCCTCTCTCACTCTTGACTTGTTGCTACTCAGTAACTCTCCTCCTGCAGATGTTGTGGACTAATTGCAAAGCCTTTTTGCAGTTCTTCTTCACACTGCGTCCCTCCTTTCCTCGGCGAACAGATGATCATGGCCCCTTTTTTCACCCCTCCCTCTTCCAAAAAACATCTCAAGGATGTTCTCATTAACAGGACTTGTCACAACAACCAGCTAGCAGCGCTAATTTATCCCCCCCCCCCTCCCCTGTCCACCACCTACTCAACCCCTCCTGCTAGCAGGTGTGTGGTCTCCCCCTGGAAGCTCCAGGGACCTCTCCTTCCCAACCTTACAACAATTAGCCCGCACTGAAGCTGTGTGGCATCAAAGGCTGTGTGTCTCTGTGTGCGTACTTACCACTAGGACTCTCCCCTAACCCGATTACTACCTGGCATAAATCATTTTCCTATAGGACCACTCTAGGTCTGGAGTGTGTACTGTAGAGTGTCCATGGAGTGCCTGAAGTGTCTGCATTGTCTGAAGGTGTGTCACGTAACTAATTGGTCCGTCATGCGGGAGTATCTCTTTAGGGCAGCCGTATTCCCAGACACGCCTGAAGAAGGAGAGGAGGAGAGACGGAGAGAGGAAGAGATCGACACCTCCATGTACTGGATCACCGTTAGGTTGTGAGATGAGGTTTCTACTGAATCCTAGATGTCCAATCTTTCACACGCAATGACAAACAATCACAGATATACATACACACACACACACACAGAAACACATACACACACGCGC
>NC_092155.1:40013666-40021166 GCF_045791955.1 Oncorhynchus clarkii lewisi | reverse complement strand
TACCTTTTGACTGTTAATATCACAAAAGTGCCTCGACTTCAGTAAATATCTACCTAATCATTGCGTTAGCATCACGGTCGTTGTAAGTGATACAGGATCGGGGGCTCTGTGTCAAGGGAACGCCACACTAGGTATTAAATTCATCATTGCATTTTGTAGGTTATCGATCCACAGAACCCGATGAACAGCAATCACCAGAAGGCTTTACGGCTCTCCCCCCATAACCACAGAAAGCCAGGGTAAAAGGCCAAATTGAATGAAGTGGAGACATGATTGCTGTGTGGAAATGAGAGACGCACATGAGGGGGATGTCGGCTTTGGTTAGCAGTGTACAGTGTCTGTGCGCGGTGTTTGAGGTGCAGCACTATGTCTGACAGTCCAGCCTCCAAACTAAGATCATTGGGGAGGTTCACAGGCGTGCCGCCTAAAGCTTAGTGTGTTTTGACTGCGGCTTTGGCACAACATACTAGACGGCTGTAAAGAACAGTTGGAAAAGTTGCTGCTTGCTTCTTCTCAATTTGTCTCTTCCTCTGCAGTGGAGGCTTGTCTATGCCTGGGAGAGGCTTTTGTTTAGTCTGATCCCCCTCTTTCCCTCTCTCTCTCTCTCTCTCCCTCTCCTTCCCTGCATTGTCTTCTAATCACCGCTAAAGACTTCTCTAATTGCCAAACAAGTCTGCTTTCTCTCACAGACCCTCCTCTCTTTCTCTCTCCTCTCCTCGGGATCGTAGTCTCCTCTTTCTCGCTCTAACCTCCCTCTCTTTCTCTTTCTCCTCCACCACCACGCTCTCTCTCCTCTCCTCGGGATCGTCGTCTCCTCTTTCTCGCTCTAACCTCCCTCTCTTTCTTCTGTCTGCATCTTGTTCTCTCGCTCTCTCTCCCCGTTCCCTCCTCAAACACCCAAGACAGAGGGGGCAATGTGATTCGTTTAAACAGAGCGTATTGTATGACTCTTTGTTTTTGAATGATTTGAACGTGATTTACTAAGCAAGGAGAGTTAGGAGAAATGGCCTCTTGAGAAGAAAACCATTGATTATTTGTGCGCGTGTGTGTATAGGTGTGTGCAACTCTGGCTCACACACACACACACACACACACGGTATAAACTTTTGAGTGTGGAGCGTTTTTTTTCCTTCTGTTTGTATTTTTAACATTACGCATCCTCAGATGGACCTATGGTGGTGTGCTCCTGGCACTTTACCTTTGTCACCCGAAGAACATTGAGCATTGAACTGAAGCTCATCTCGATGGAATGAAAAGCAGAAGTGAAGCGTTTTCACTCTTTAAAAGACACTGCAGGACCTCCATATTCAGACAACACTCTCCACCACAGTCTGGTTGAACTCTTAGCTAAAGAAACCAGCTAACAAGTAGGTTATATGTTGGACTTTTTGGTCAGGGTCCTTTGTTCAAACGGTAGGTTGGCAGACAGCTTGGTAGGTGCTTTGTCTGGAGACAATTCTGATCTAGGACCTGCCTGCACGATCCCTAGAGTACTACACATACACACATACACTGTACACGCACAACGGCAGAGAAAACCAACACACAGCATGCAGCCCACATGGAGGAGGGGGGTTGTCTCATAGCTGTCCGTCATTGGTGTGTTAGTGGTTTGGCCATGCCCCGTCAGTCAGGCTGTCCTCAGCCAGCCTGTCCTCAGTCAGCCTGTCCTAATACTCTGCTTATACCTTATACACTACATACTCCCCACAGTCAGTCTGATCACCAGCCATATCTCCCCCCCCTCTCTCTCCATCCTCTGTCCCCTCACCTTACATCTCTCACTCACTCCATCTCCCCCTCTCTCCATCTCTTTGGCCTGCCACCTCTCTCTCTCTCTCTCTCTCTCTCTCTCTCTCTCTCTCTCTCTCTCTCTAACTCTGCCCCTCCCTCCATCCATCTCCTCTCTCTGTCTATCTCTGGGGAGGCCTGGCCAATTAACCTGTTTGAACAGCCATCTGAAGAACCATCAATTCCAGTAGGCTGTGTGTGAGAGAGAGCCAGTATGCCGTCTACACTGAGCCAGAGTCCCAGTGCCAGACACCATCAAATCCCCCTCCTCCTAAACGTGTGGGCAGGCCCACTGTATCCCACTGTCCACTAGAGCATTCATCTCTCCCTTCCTCCTTTCTGCCCCTTCTCTGACATTATCCCAGCATCCATTTATTTCGGACTCATTTTGACTCACTCTCCTCTCATCCTTTCCTGATTGGGCCCACTAGAGCACCCATCTCGCTCTTCTTGCCTAATCTCTATCCCTCTATTTTCTCACAGTATCGCTTTCTCCGCTACGGCTTCCATCTTTCTCGGGCCTATCTCTAACTCAATCTCCTCTCTCCCTTCCCTGGTTATGTCCCTTCCTCACATCACTTTCAACAGCTGTCAGACTGACTGGTCATAGAGGACATTGCAGCAATAAGGAGTCCTTAACAGACTTTTCCCTAATTAAGCCTGTCTTCAAACCCTGGGAAAACAAGAGGAAGAAAGAGTGTGTGTGTGTGTGTGTGTGTGAGAGAGAGAGAGAGAGAGAGAGAGAGAGAGAGAGAGAGAGAGAGAGAGAGAGAGAGAGAGAGAGAGAGAGAGAGAG
Organism: Oncorhynchus clarkii lewisi; assembly: GCF_045791955.1. Classification (NCBI taxonomy): domain Eukaryota; kingdom Metazoa; phylum Chordata; class Actinopteri; order Salmoniformes; family Salmonidae; genus Oncorhynchus; species Oncorhynchus clarkii. The sequence goes on along the minus strand of NC_092155.1, from coordinate 40,018,579 downwards.
AGAGAGAGAGAGAGAGAGAGAGAGAGAGAGAGAGAGAGAGACCCGATTCCTTCACACATTGTCCTTACCTGCCCAGCATGTCCTTCCCCTTTTATTCTCTCCAAAGGAATATCGATGGAGGGAAAATAAAAGGGATTCAACCCTGGGGATGGAAAATTTGTTGCGTCGCTGTAACCATAGCCGTAGCAGTTTATTGCCATGACTGCTCTCTGGGTTAGCGGTGGTAGCGATTGAGTGCTTGCAGCTTTGGCACTGTGGGGTGTGCGGTCCTATTTGTCAGATCAATGCAGAACACCATCCTGCTTTAGAGGGTTTGTTTATGTGCAGCAGTGAAGTGGATCATTGTTCCTCAGTGTCGCTGTTGTGAGCTTATTTTTATAATCTATCTCATTCTGCTATCGAACCTCCCGAACCGTTAAGAAATGGCACTCTTTGGAGTTTTGTTTGTATTCTTGTGTGTGTGTGTGTGTGCTGTGTACCGGGGACTGGGGGGGGGGGGGGGGGCAGTGTCGTTGTGCAACTGGCAGTGTCGTTGTGTTTCTGATTGGTCCAGCAATAGGAGTCTCTAGGTACCTCTGGGGTATTCCAATTGGAGACTTGGCCTGTCACTCATTTAGACTGTTTGTTAGCCGCTTTTGTCTAGACAAATACACACACATACAGTTGAAGTTGGAAGTTTACATACACTTAGGTTGGAGTCATTAAAACTTGTTTTTCAACCACTCCACACATTTCTTGTTCACAAACTATAGTTTTGGCAAGTCGGTTAGGACATCTACTTTGTGCATGACACGAGTCATTTTTCCAACAATTGTTTACAGACAGATTATTTGTATACATTTTTTTGATTTCACCTTTATTTCACCAGGTAGGCCAGTTGAGAACAAGTTCTCATTTACAACTGCGACCTGGCCAAGATAATACAATAGATAATAATAATAATCAATAATACAATAGAGAAAGTCTATATACAGTGTGTGCAAATGAGGTAGGATAAGGGGGGTGAGGCAATAAATAGGCCATAGTGGCAAAAGTATTACAGTATGGAAAATGAATCACTGGAGTGATAGATGTGCAGAAGATGAGTGTGCAAGTAGCGGTACTGGGGTGCAAAGGAGCAAAATAAATAACAATATGGTGATGAGGTAGTTGGATGGGCTGTTTACAGATGGGCTATGTACAGGTGCAGTGATCTGTGAGCTGCTCTGACAGCTTGTGTTTAAAGCTAGTGAGGGAGATATGAGTCTCCAGCTTCAGTGATTTTTGCAGTTCGCTCCAGTCATTGGCAGCAGCGAACTAGAAGGAAAGGCGGCCGATGGAGGAATTGGCTTTGGGGGTGACCAGTGAAATATACCTGCTGGAGCGCTTGCTGCGGGTGGGTGCTGCTATGGGGTTTTACCTAGCAATGACTTATAGATGACCTGGAGCCAGTGGGTTTGGTGACGGATATGAAACGAGGGCCAGCCAACGAGAGCATACAGGTCGCAGTGGTGGGTAGTATATGGGGCTTTGGTGACAAAACGGATGGCACTGTGATAGACTGCATCCAATTTGCTGAGTGTTGGAGGCTATTTTGTAAATGACATCACGAAGTCAAGAATTGGTAGGATAGTACATTTTACTAGGGTATGTTTGGCAGCATGAGTGAAGGATGCTTTGTTTCATTTTGGATTGGAGATGCTTAATGTGAGTCTGGAAGGAGAGTTTACAGTCTAACCAGACACCTAGGTATTTGTCCACATATTCTAAGTCAGAGATGCTTAATGTGAGTCTGGAAGGAGAGTTTACAGTCTAACCAGACACCTAGGTATTTGTCCACATATCAGAACAAGTCAGAACCATCCAGAGTAGTGATGCTGGATGGGTGGGTAGGTGTGGGCAGCGATCGGTGAACAGTTGGAGGCCAAGGAAGGAGAGTTGTAATGGCATTGAAGCTCGTCTGGAGGTTAGTTAACACAGTGTCCAAAGAAGGACCAGAAGTATACAGAATGGTGTCGTCTGCGTAGAGGTGGATCAGAGAATCACCAACAGCAAGAGCGACATTATTGATGTATACAGAGAAAAGAGTCGGCCCGAGGATTGAACCCTGTGGCACCCCCATAGAGCCTGCCAGAGGTCCGGACAACAGGCCCTCTGATTTGAAACACTGAACTCTGTCTGAGAAGTAGTTGGTGAACCAGGCTAGGCCGTCATTTGAGAAACCAAGGCTGTTGAGTCTGCCAATAAGAATATGGTGATTGACAGAGTCGAAAGCCTTGGCCAGGTCGATGAATACAGCTGCACAGTATTGTCTCTTATCGATGGCAGTTATGATATCGTTTAGGACCTTGAGCGTGGCTGAGGTGCACCCGTGACCAGCTCGGAAACCAGATTGCATAGCGGAGAAGGTACGGTGGGATTCGAAATGGTCTGTGCTCTGTTTGTTAACTTGGCTTTCGAAGACCTTAGAAAGGCAGGTAAGATAGATATAGGTCTGTAGCAGTTTGGGTCTAGAGTGTCTCCCCCTTTGAAGAGGGGCAGCTTTCCAATCTTTGGGGATCTCAGACGCTATGAAAAAGAGGTTGAACAAGCTAGTAATAGGGGTTGCAACAATTTTGGCTGATAATTTTAGGAAGAGAGGGTCCAGATTGTCTAGCCCTGCTGATTTGTAGGGGTCCAGATTTTGCAGCTCTTTCAGAACATCAGCTATCTGGATTGCTATGTGAAGGATAAATGGGGAGGCTTGGGCAAGTTGCAGTGAGGGGTGCAGGGTTGTTGACCGGTGTCGGGGTAGCCAGGTGGAAAGCATGGCCAGTCGTAGAAAAATGCTTATTGAAATGTTCAATTATCGTTGCTTTATCGGTGGTGACAGTGTTTCCTAGCCTCAGTGCAGTGGGCAGCTGGGAGGAGGTGCTCTTATTCTCCATGGACTTTACAGCGTCCCAGAACTTTTTGGAGTTAGGGTTACAGGATGCAAATTTCTGTTTGAAAAAGCTTGCTTTTGCTTTCCTAACTGCCTGTGTATATTGGTTCCTAACTTCCCTGAAAAGTTGCATATCGCGGGGGCTATTCGATGCTAATGCAGTACGCCACAGGATGTTTTTGTGCTGGTCAAGGTCAGTCAGGTCTGGAGTGAACCAAGGCTATATCTGTTCCTGGTTCTACATTTTTTGAATGGAGCATGATTATTTAAGGAGGTGAGGAAAGCACTTTTAAAGAACAACCAGACGTCCTCTACTGACGGAATGAGGTCAATATCATTCCAGGATACCCGGGCCAGGTCGATTAGAAAGGCCTGCTCGCTGAAGTGTTTTAGGGAGCGTTTGACAGTGATGAGGGGTGGTCGCCTGACCGCAGACCCATTACGGATGCAGGCAATGAGGCAGTGATTGCTGAGATCCTGGTTGAAGACAGCAGAGGTGTATTTGGAGGGCAGGTTGGTTAGGATGATATCTATGAGGGTGCCCATGTGTATAGATTTTGGTTTGTACCTGGTGGGTTCACTGATAATTTGTGTGAGATTGAGAGCATCAAGCTTAGATTGTAGGATGGCCGGGGTGTTAAGCATGTCCCAGTTTAGGTCACCTAGGAGCACGAGCTCTGAAGATAAATGGGTGGCAATCAATTTGCATATGGTGTCAAGAGCACAGCCGGGGGCAGAAGGTGGTCTATAGCAAGTGGCACTTTCACTTATAATTCCCTGTATCACAATTCCAGTGGGTCAGAAGTTTACATACACTAAGTTGACTGTGCCTTTAAACAGCTTGGAAAATGCCATAAAATGATGTCATGGCTTTAGGAGCTTCTGATAGGCTAATTGACATAATTTGAGTCTATTGGAGGTGTACCCGTGGATGTATTTCAAGGCCTACCTTCAAACTCAGTGCCTCTTTGCTTGGCATCATGGGAAAATCAAAATAAATCAGCCAAGACCTCCACGAGTCTGGTTCATCCTTGAGAGCAATTTCCAAATGCCCGAAGGTACCACGTTCATCTGTACAAACAATAGTACGCAAGTATAAACACCATGGGACCACGCAGCCATCATACCGCTCAGGAAGGAGACGCGTTCTGTCTCCTAGAGATTAATGAACTTTGGTGCGAAAAGTGTGAATCAATCCTAGAACAACAGCGAAAAACCTTGTGAAGATGCTGGAGGAAACGGGTACAAAGTATCTATATCCACAGTAAAACGAGTCCAATATCGACATAACCTGAAAGGCCGCTCAGCAAGGAAGAAGCCACTGCTCTGAAACCGCCATAAAAAGCTAGACTACGATTTGCAACTGCACATGGAGACAAAGATCGTACTTTTGGGAGAAATTTCCTCTGGTCTGGTGAAACAAAAATATAACTGTTTGGCCATAATGACGTTATGTTTGGAGGAAAAAGGGGAGGCTTGCAAGCCGAAGAACACCATCCCAACCGTGAAGCACGGGGGTGGCAGCATCAAGTTGTGGGTGTGCTTTGCTGCAGGAGGGACTGTTACACTTCACAAAATAGATGGCATCATGAGGCAGGAAAATTATGTGGATATATTGAAGCAACATCTCAAGACATCAGTCAGGAAGTTAAAGCTTGGTCGCAAATGTGTCTTCCAAATGGACAATGACCCCACGCATACTTCCAAAATTGTGGCAAAATGGCTTAAGGACAACAAAGTCAAGGTATTGGAGTGGGCATCACAAAGCTCTGACCTCAATCCCATAGAAAATTTGTGGGCAGAACTGAAAAGTGTGTGCTAGCAAGGAGGCCTTCAAACTTGCCTTGGTTACACCAGCTCTGTCAGGAGGAAAGGGCCAAAATCCACCCAACTTACTGTGGGAAGCTTGTAGAAGGCTACCCGAAACGTTTGACCCAAGTTAAACAATTTAAAGGCAATGTTACCAAATACCATTTGAGTGTATGTAAACTTCTGACCCACTGGGAATGTG
>NC_092155.1:39863666-40011166 GCF_045791955.1 Oncorhynchus clarkii lewisi | reverse complement strand
GTGTAATTAGTGAAACTGGATATAGACACCTCTCTCTCTCTCTCTCTCTCTCTCTCGCTCTCTCTCTATATTTATCATTAACTCTTTAACAGACAGCTGAACTGGGCAGTGGACCTAATTTTGACAACCGACCTTAAATGAAAGATATTCATTTTGTTTGGCATAATGTATCATCAACCAATGCCATTTACTAAAATGGTCATGTGGTTTTCATTGTCGGACTCACATCTTTCTTTAAACACCCATTCAAAGATGGTTGTAAAACCAGGAAGTGAGTGTGAGCAAAACCAAACCTAAGTTATCGCACATTTTTTTGTGTGCTAATTTTGTGTACAATTTCAAATGAGAGGGTTGTAGAATTGTGTCGACCTCTAAAACATCACTTGTGCGGCCTATACTGAGGCTAAATACACATTTTGCAGGGTTAACATGGATCTGAACAGGACTTGGTGATCCGGGTCATTTCATATCACATTCTCTGACCACTGTGTTGTATTTGTAATGAAGAGAATGGGTGCGTGAGAGTGCTTATTTGCCTTGTATGCGTGGTGCTTTGCCCAAGACCTTATAGGCCTGTCCATTAAATTGTCATTTTTGTATCTTGGTCTTTATTTGTACAGTATGTCTGTGTTCTGATTCTTTAAGTCTCTGTTGTATAGTATGCTATAGCTATAATTGCCTATTCTCCTTTCTCAGATATCTTTCTTCTGAATGTACTTATATAGTTGTATTCGAGCTTTTGGGTTTTGACCAGATGCTATATGTTCTATAAGTGCGAATGCGCTTTACAGTATACTAGCTTATTCTCCTCTCTCCGACAGAGACGTTGAGACGGCAACACACAGCCCATCTCATTCTCTCCTTTATTTCCACCCTGTTCCTTTAGAAAGGTTGTGACATTATCAGGGATATTTCTCCAAACTTCATTTCCGGGTAGAAGTCCACAGAGAGACCGGCAGGCAGATGATGTATGCAGGCGTGAAGAGACAACATCAAACAGCTCAAGTGCAAAATACCACACTGCTGTATTCATAACCTTTCAATGGAATACGAACCGTATCCACCACCATGGTCATTCACGTATGATAATGTGAACCATGTATTGGTAGTATTAACATGTATTGGTAGTATTAACATGTATTGGTAGTATTATCCAGTCGTAACTATGCATGAATTACATATCTCTCTCTCTCTCTCTCTCTCTCTCTCTCTCTCTCTCTCTCTCTCTCTCTCTCTCTCTCTCTCTCTCTCTCTCTCTCTCTCTCTCTCTCTCTCTCTCTCTCTCTCTCTCTCTCTCTCTCTCTCTCTCTCTCTCTCTCTCTCTCTCTCTAGTGTGGTTTGATGACTGTATGGAGAACGAGGGGGTGGTCTTTCAGAGCGGTGACGCCAGGTTCAGCGTTGGGACCGATGGGTCCATCTATACCCAGAGAGAGGTGGCAGGCCTGAGCGGACCGGTCCAGTTCACGGTCACTGCCAGCGGTCCACACACACACGTGTGGGAGACAACGGTCAAACTGGCCCTGATGGGGCAACCCACACCCTCACCGCCGGGCAATCAGGTAAGAATATCATTCTGTTCATACACACACCTGCACGTAAGTGCATACTCACGTCACACGCACACACACAACTGCACGTAACTGCATACTCACGTCACACACACACACCTGCACGTAAGTGCATACTCACGTCACACCTACACACACACACACACCTGCACGTAAGTGCATACTCGCGTCACACCTACACACCCACTCTCGCACACCTTTGAAGCGTATCTCCCCAAAGTACTCTAGAACCCTACCTAGAAAACCACCAACTCCCATCCTCAGGTTTCAGTCAGCGATCAGCTCAGTGTGATCTCCCTTACTCCCTTATCTTCTGCTGGGGTCTGGATAGCAACTAACAACTGAGTGGTATGATCATCACACTCTCAAAGGGGAGGAGTACTGTACTCACCCGTAAGCTGTTATTGGAAAACATCCGTCCGTTCGCCCGTCTGTCTGTCCCTCCCTGTCCCCGGTTGCCAAATGCCTGGCTTTCCCTGACAGTGCTAAAGACCAGGTAGACAGCAGAGCTCTGACTACAGCGCGTCGCCTCATCTCATGTGATCGTCAGTGCCCGCCTAGAAGAAGGCAGCAGTGCTGCTAATGTTAAACCACATTCAGTAACGACAACGCACACTACTTTTATGGGGGCTGTGCCGATAGAAGGCATCCAGCCACCCAGATCAATTCCAGCCGAGACGGAGTGATCGCCTACAGCCTTAATGTCGGACAGCACTCACACTTGGTCTCAGTTAGTCTGTAAATGCATTGTGGGATTGAATCTCTTCTGGAAAGAATATATTGGGTGCCAGGGATGACTGTGTTCCTGGGTCAAGGGACTTGTGTGATACATTGTTAAGACTTATACCCCCTAGTGTTATACTCAGCTGGCCCCTCCCGGGAGTTTGTGTTAAACGCACTACGACAAAGTTTCTTTGTGTACTTGGGAGTATGGCTAGACGGTACACTGTCCTTCTCTCAGCCCATATCATAGCTGCAGGCTTACGTTAAATCTAGACTTGGTTTCCTCTCTCCTCTTTCACCCCAGCTGCCAAACTAACCCTGATTCAGATGACCATCCTACCCATGCTAAATCACGGAGATGTAACTTATAGATCGGCAGGTAAGTGGTGCTCTCCAGCGGCTAGATGTTCTTTACCATTGGGCCATCAGATTTGCCACCAATGCTCCTTATAGGACATATTGCTGCAATCTATACTCCTCTGTAAACTGTCCATCTCTGTATACCCGACACAAGACCCATGGGTTGATGCTTATTTATAAAACGCTCTTAGGCCTCCCTCCCAACTGCAAACCTCTTTCCCACACATACAGCACCCATTCTGTCATTTGCATTCTGTTAAAGGTCCCCGAAGCGCACACATCCCTGGGTCGCTCCTCTTTTCAGTTCGCTGCAGCTAGCGACTGGAAGGAGCTACAAACAAAACACTCAAACTGGACAATCATGGACACTCTTACTGACACGTTGCCGGGATTTATTGCTGTCTCTACCGTTTTGCCCTTCGTGCTTGTTTTCCATGCCTGACAATGTTTGTACCATGTTTGTGCTGCTACCATTTTGTATTGCTGCCATGTTGCGTTGTTGTCTTAGGTCCCTCCTTATGTAGTGTTGGGGTGTCTCTCTTGTCGTGATGTGTTTTTTGTCCAGTTTTTAAAAATAAAAATACATCTTATCCCAGCCCCCGTCTCCATCGGAGGCCCTTTGCCTCTTGGTAGGCTGTCAATGTAAATAAAACATATTGAAAAAATGTGTGTTCTGTGTCAGTGTATCTGTGTGTGTGTGTTTGTTTGCTGTCTGTCCAGTGTCTGTCCAGTGTGTGAAAGCATGTCTCATTGTCTCTGAGGGTGTTTCTTAACGTGTGCTATGTATTGGTATGCCCGTGCCTGTGCCCCAATGTATATCTTTCTCCGTGTTAGCCTCACTTGCACAAACATGGCAAACCGGGAAGACACGGACAAGTCCTATAATAGTAGCTCAAACCTGGCAACCCAGGAATGAACTGAGTAGTCCTATAATATTGTCTGAATCCAGGAATACACTGAGTGTCTCAAACCTGGCAACCCAGGAATGAACTATAATGGTGTCTCAAACCTGGCAACCCGTGCGGGAGACTGAGTAGACCTATATTAGTAGTCCTATGATTTATTTACTGAGGGTAGCATACAGCCCCGGAAGGAGGATAAAAATACCCACAACTGATTTCACTCTGCTGCCTATACAGAGACTGTCACACATAGTCATCCTGGACTTTCACCAGGGCACTGGGTTCATGAGGGCTTGGCATGGCCTTCATCTCAACCCTTTAGGTTAGAAGTGAAGGCTATTCGAGGAGTGGAAGGTTAGGATGGTAGGAAACAGCATATATTAACAAAGTTAGAGTGACTCTACTGTAGCTTTGAGCTAAGACTTTGAGTCTAAGACTCGTCATTGGCCCGTTCCATCTCTCTCCCTGAACCCCAATGATCCATTCCAGCATCTAATCAGCATTTAATCAGTGCAGTGATTCTCATGTCTCCCTGCCACCTGGTACTAAATGTCCTACTGGAGCCGAGAGTGGTAGGGGTGGCCAGGGCACTCTGACATTGCTTAGATAGGGATCACAGGATCAGCCAAAATTCTCCCTGTCCAGAACAGACCATGTGCCACTCAGTTCTCTGCCATCAAACTGATCCACCAAGAGAACCTCTTACTGTGGGCAGCCAAGATGGAGTCAGACCATGGCTGCAGTACTATGTGACGAGAGTGTGTTGGGTCCAAGGGAGTGTGTGTGAAGCCAAGTGTGTGTGCGAGTGCTCATGGAACTCAGGCAGCGTCACACCCAAATCCCACTGGGTTCACGGACTTTGCGGCAGCGATAGCCAGTCGAACCAAAGAGCAGGTCTTAGACCCGAAGCAACTACTCCATTGTTTGTCTATGACACATTCATGCTTATGAAGTCCGATACGGAAGAGGGAGGAGAATGGAGTTGGGTCAGACCATTCTACTACAGCTGTAGTAATACAAATTGCTATACAGACATAGAAAACAACAAGGACGCACGAACACAATGTGAAAATGGCTTTTTGTGGTGCTCTGCTCTGTGGAGTAATAACATCCAGATGTGTGTTTTGCCAGGGGCTGACTGATATCAAAGTGTACCGGCCGGGGTGCGAGCGGAGGCTCGGGAGGGTAGGGGAAGGCCGGGATAGGAGCCAGCTGGCTGGTTTCTGGTGGCACCGGAGCTGGGCGCCGCTTCCATTTCACACTCACTGACTCCTGTTCACACAGTGTGTGTGTGTGTGTGTACGTGTGAGAGAGAATGTGTGTTTGTTTCTGTGCTAAAGGGATTATGTAGGATCATGTGAATATTAAGTGTGTGTTTTAGTGTACACTTCTGGTTGTGGATAGAGTGTGTGCGTATGTGCGCGCAGGCGTCAGTTCCTGCGTGTGTGTATGTGCGTGCGTGCATGCGTGTGTCTCTTTGTGTGTCTGTGTGTCTTTTCTCTGTGTGTCTTGTCTCTGTGTGCGTGTGGGCTAGAGAAAGGAAGAACGTATGTTGAAAGTCTGTTGACTCTATTAAGCTGCTGTTCGGAAACTGAGTCTACGTCTGGCTCGGCTCTCTTCCTCTCCTCCTCTGCCATTCTTCTGTTCCAACAGTGGATGGAGGGAGTGTTGTTTCATTTGCTGCAGAGGAGAGCTGGCATTTCTGTGTTAACACTTAATCAACAGTGAGTTGAACATTGTGGTCTCCGTGGTCTTGTTGTCTGGGATCGTAGTGGTACACTGTTAATTTAACATTCGAAGTGTTGTTGTCCGTTAGTTTAGTCCAATTACAGAAAGGGTGGTAAGGTTAGGGGAAAATTATAAAAATATATACAGTTTAAGTCGTAGGTTTACATACACCTTAGACAAATACATTTAAACTCAGTTTTTCACAATTCCTGACATTTAATCCTAGTAAACAATCCCTCTCTTAGGTCAGTTAGGATCATCACCTTTATTTTAAGAATGTGAAATGTCAGAATAATAGTAGAGAGAAGGATTTGGGTTTATTTGAGGTTTATTTCTTTCATCACATTCCCAGTGGGTCAGAAGTTCACATACACTCAATTAGTATTTGGTAACATTGCCTTTAAATTGTTTAACTTTTGTCAAATGTTTTGGGTAGCCTTCCACAAGCTTCTCACAATAAGTTGGGTGAATTTTGGCCCATTCCTCCTGACAGAGCAGCTGTAACTGAGTCAGGATTGTAGGCCTCCTTGCTCGCACACGTTTTTTCAGTTCTGCCCAAAAATGTTCTATAGGATTGAGGTCGGGGCTTTGTGATGGCCACTCCAATACCTTGACTTTGTTGTCCTTAAGCCATTTTGCCACAACTTTGGAAGTATGCTTGGGGTCATTGTCCATTTGGAAGACCCATTTTCAACCAAGCTTTAACTTCCTGACTGATGTCTTGAGATGTTGCTTCAATATATCCACATAATTTGAATTCCTTGTGATGCCGTCTATTTTGTGAAGTGCACCAGTCCCCCCTGCAGCAAAGCACACCCACAACTTGATGCTGCCACCCCCATGTTTCACGGTTGGGGTGGTGTTCTTCGGCTTACAAGCCTCCCCCTTTTTCCTCCAAACATAACGATGGTCATTATGGCCAAACAGTTCTATTTTTGTTTCATCAGACCAGAGGACATTTCTCCCAAAAGTACGATATTTGTCCCCATGTGCAGTTGCAAACCGTAGTCTGGCTTTTTTATGGCAGTTTTGGAGCAGTGGCTTCTTCCTTGCTGAGCGGCCATTCAGGTTATGTCGATATAGGACTCATTTTACTGTGGATACTTTTTTACCCGTTTCCTCCAGCATCTTCACATGGTCCTTTGCTGTTGTTCTGGGATTGATTCGCACTTTTCGCACCAAAGTACGTTCATCTCTAGGAGACAGAATGCATCTCCTTCCTGAGAGGTATGACGGCTGCGTGGTCCCATGGTGTTTATACTTGCGTACTATTGTTTGTACAGATGAACGTGGAACCTTCAGGCATTTGGAAATTGCTCCCAAGGATGAACCAGACTTGTGGAGGTCTACAACTTGTTTTCAGAGGTCTTGGCTGATTTCTTTTGATTTCCCCATGATGTCATGTATAACTCAGGCACTGAGTTTGAAGGTAGGCCTTGAAATACATCTACAGGTACACATCCAATAGACTCAAATGATGTCAATTAGCCTATCAGAAGCTTCTAAAGCCATGACGTTATTTTCTGGAATTTTTCCAAGCTGTTTAAAGGCACAGTCAACTTAGTGTATGTAAACTTCTGACCCACTAGAATTGTGATACAGTGATTTATAAGTGAAATAATCCGATCTGTAAAAAATTGTTGGAAAAATGACTTGTTTCATGCACAAAGTAGATGTCCCAACCGACTTGCCAAAACTATAGTTTGTTAACAAGAAATTTGTGGAGTGGTTGAAAAATGAGTTTTAATGACTACAACCTAAGTGTATGTAAACTTCCCACTTCAACTGTATATTTACCACCCAAATATGGGGGATTGGAAATCATGCAGACAATTACATTGATGGAAGCTACAATCTATCTGCAGTATTAAAGCTGATCAACCCACTAATATATATATATATATATATATATATATATATATATATTAGTGGGTTGATCAGCTTTATACATACACACACACACACAGTATATATAATTCTACATTCAGTTATTTAATGCTTAGACCAGTGCAACCAGACAATGACAGTCCTTTTAGCTGTGTGATGATGTTAGCCTCCAAGCTATAGGAATAATGGTGAAATCCTGAGTTTGCCCCTTGTTCGATATTTGACAATCTAACACAATCCTATCTAGTCGTCCACTGTCTCGGTGTTGTCTGCCTGTGTGTGTGCATGTGTGTTCGTTCACATAGTCGTCTGTGTTATTTCTGAGTTATCAATGTGTGTCAGCAGGCTGCGGCCAGAATTCCAGTACACTACCACAGCTGGAGAACAGCTTGGCCAGAGTCCCTTAGGCAACAATGGGCCACAGCTCATCTCTCCCTCTCTCGCTCTTGCTCTCTTTCTATGTCTCCTGCGCTCTCTGCCTCTCACTTCTCTCTCTGTGCCCCTCACTCACCAGTGGTCCACATGTACCTGTTAGGATCTGCAGATGAAAGGATTTGGAGCATAACTTATTTAGACAGGGAGGTCACCTCTGCTTCTCAATATACCCCCCCCCCCCCCCTCCTCCCCACCTATCTCTAGTCTCCTCGACTCCCTGTCTCCCTTCCCCATCCAACCCCTAACACCCCCGGAACCCCTCCTCCCTCCCCTCCCTAGTCCCCCCCACCGTGGCACTCTGAACTGGGGGAGCCAGCCCCTGCAATCAGGCACACTAAGCCCTCCTCCCGATGAGAAATAGAAGACATTTGTCCAGAGCCCAGCGTACATCTGTCGACCCTCTCCGTCTGACTAATCTAGTTTGGATCCATGTACCGTGGCTGGAGAACACACGCGTGTTTGACTTGGCACTGGGTGCTGGGGGGAGAGAGAGGTGTCCCCCTGAACATACACCATGGGGATCTGGTTCAGGCAACATGGCACATGATGACACATGATGACACATGATGGAACATGTCACATGGGTGTTTGGAAGGGTAGACTGTGCCTGGCACAGGAGAGGAGAAGAATGGTTGGATTAGATGATTTCTGGATCATGAGGACTTAGAAAAGCAAAGACAGAGCTGTCTGTATGAGGAGCTGCAGCTCCCCTAGTGGCAGAGAGATGAAGTGCACCCACTATCTTCATTCATTCCCCTGTAAACAGGACATGGTAATCATTTGAGCTGAAATCTATGAGTCACCAAGGGAAGCATGGACTTTAAGATCGACTGCCACATTCACAACTCCAAAAAGTTTGGACAATATTGGAAACATCAAACGTTCTAAACTCAAAATTTGACAAATGATATTTGACAAGCAAATGACAGAGCCCAAACATGTCTCTACCCTCTCTCCCTCCATCATGTTAGCCCTTAACCTTCTCACTCTCTTCTCCCCTCTTCTCCCTCTCTTCTCCCTCTCTCCTCCCTTCTTCTCCCCTCTCCTCCCTTCTTCTCCCCTCTTCTCCCTCTCTTCTTCCTCTATTCTCCCCTCTTCCCCCATCTTCTCCCCTCTTCTCCTCTCTTCTCCCTCTCTTCTCCCTTCTTCTCCCCTCTTCTCACTCCCTTCTCACTCTCTTCTCCCCTCTTCTCCCTTCTTCTCCCCTCTTCCCACTCCTTTCCACCTGTCTATCCCATGCCCCCCAACTTCCTTCCTTCCTACCTTCCTTCCTTCCTTCCTTCCTAACTTCCTTCCTTCCTTCCTTCCTTCCTCCCTCCCTCCCTCCCTCCCTCCCTCCCTCCCTCCCTCCCTCCCTCCCTCCCTCCCTCCCTCCCTTCCTTCCTTCCTTCCTTCCTTCCTTCCCTCCCACCCGCCCAACGTTTACATGCCAACCTCTCCAACAGACAGGCTTCCTTTAATGCAGCTTGAAAAGCCTTCTCATGTACGTCCATCTAATGAATTCAATCTGAAAGCATTGTTTCCACTGGCAGGTACAGCCCAGCTTCGGAGGCAACCTGGCAGCGGGTTATACATGACGGGGGGGTTATAGACTGTGTGGAAAGTTCCACGGGGCGGTAATTAGAATAAACAGCTTGCGGTGCGTCAGAGCTCTCAACTTTCAGTGTGCCAAGAGAACCTTCTTTTATTCTTCTGTTCCTGCGTAGTTCCTGGGTTTCCCCTTGCATTTTAACTACCGAAACCGCAAGGCCACACATTAGAGAGAGGGGGAAGAGAGAGGGATGTTAGAGAGGGGAGGGAAGGTAAAATGAAATATTGGAACCGGTATTAAAACACAAGGCTTTTTATATGTAAATATATGGTGATTGGACCTGTCTCTCTTATACGAGGAGCGGAGTTTGTTCTCACATGCACACGCGCACGCGCACGCACACACACAATACGCTTATCTTACCTTGTGCCACTGCTCTCACCCGTTTAGCTGGAAATGTCTCTCATTCGCCTCCCTGCCATTGGAACAATAAGCAACATGAGAGCAGATGACTTGGGGAGACCTGGTGGAAATCTAAGGGACACCTGGGATAGAGCGTTAGCACTGCATCGTCCTCGCCCTCTGGCACGCTTAACCCGTCTCACGCTCCATCTACCTATTAGCATAGCACTCTGCAGCTTCTGATGAATTGCTATTACCACGACAAGCTGTAAGGATCAGCCAAAAGGGAGGAGAGAGGGGGAAAACAATAAGGAGGAGAGAGGGGGAAAACAATAAGGAGGAGAGAGGGGGGAAACAACAAGGAGGAGAGAGGGGGAAAACAATAAGGAGGAGAGAGGGGGAAAACAATAAGGAGGAGAGAGGGGGAAAACAATAAGGAGGAGAGAGGGGGAAAACAATAAGGAGGAGAGAGGGGGAAAACAATAAGGAGGAGAGAGGGGGAAAACAATAAGGAGGAGAGAGGGGGAAAACAATAAGGAGGAGAGAGGGGGAAAACAATAAGGAGGAGAGAGGGGGGAAACAATAAGGAGGAGAGAGGGGGAAAACAATAAGGAGAAGAGAGGGGGAAAACAATAAGGAGGAGAGAGGGGGAAAACAATAAGGAGGAGAGAGGGGGAAAACAATAAGGAGGAGAGAGGGGTAAAACAATAAGGAGGAGAGAGGGGGAAAACAATAAGGAGGAGAGAGGGGGAAAACAATAGGGAGGAGAGAGGGGGAAAACAATAAGGAGGAGAGAGGGGGAAAACAATAAGGAGGAGAGAGGGGGAAAACAATAAGGAGGAGAGAGGGGGAAAACAATAAGGAGGAGAGAGGGGGAAAACAATAGGGAGGAGAGAGGGGGAAAACAATAGGGAGGAGAGAGGGGGAAAACAATAAGGACGAGAGAGGGGGAAAACAATAAGAGGGGGAGAGAGATGGAGGGGGGGGGGTGAAAGGAGGGTTATAGAATGCGAGATTGAGAGGGGAGGAGCTAGAGGGCTGAGGGATGTGGGATGTGGTTGGGATGTGGTTGGAGGACGATTCTGACTGAACTTGCTGAACTCCGGACTTGTGTATTATAACCCGGAGGTTACACTGAAGCCCGGAGATACTGCATGTCAAATCTAACATGATTTCTCCATGTTAATACCAGAGTTCCCATAGCCACTGGGCATGCAGGATACAGTGTGTTCCTACTAGCAGAGCCTGGAGATGCTGGACTGATTCAAACTTTGTATTATTCATGTGGAGCTCGGACCATACAGGACACGACCCTGAGAATCTACATGTCTGCTTTTAGTCATACAGCAGGCAACAGATACACATACATACACACACATACACATACATACACATACATACATACACATACACATACATACATACACATACATACACATACATACATACACATACATACATACATACACATACATACATACATACATACACATACATACATACATACACATACATACATACACATACATACATACACATACATACACATACATACACATACATACATACACATACATACATACACATACATACACACACATACATACATACACATACATACACATACATACATACACATACATACATACATGCATACACATACATACATACACATACATACACATACATACATACACATACATACATACACATACATACATACATACACATACATACATACGTGTTATTTCTTACATTGGTACCCCAGGTCATCTTAGGTTTCATTACATACAGTCGAGAATAACTACTGAACATAAGAGCAGCGTCAACTCACCATCAGTATGACCAAGAATATGACTTTCGCGAAGCGGATCCTGTGTTCTGCCTTTCACCCAGGACAACGGAATGGATCCCAGCCGGCGACCCAAAAAAACGACTTCGTAAAAGGGGGAAACGGAGCGGTCTTCTGGTCAGACTCCGGAGACGGGCACATCATGCACCACTCCCTAGCATTCTTCTCGCCAATGTCCAGTCTCTTGACAACAAGGTTGATGAAATCCGAGCAAGGGTAGCATTCCAGAGGGACATCAGAGACTGTAACGTTCTTTGCTTCACGGAAACATGGCTCACTGGAGAGACACTATCGGAGTCGGTGCAGCCAGCTGGTTTCTCCACGCATCGCGCAGACAGAAACAAACATCTTTCTGGTAAGAAGAGGGGCGGGGCGTATGCTTCATGGTTAACGTGACGTGGTGTGATCATAACAACATACAGGAACTCAAGTCCTTCTGTTCACCTGATTTTAGAATTCCTCACAATCAAATGTCGACCGCATTATCTACCAAGGGAATTCTCTTCGATTATAATCACAGCCGTATATATATCCCAAGCAGACACATCGATGGCTCTGAACAAACTTTATTTGACTCTTTGCAAACTGGAATCCATTTATCCGGAGGCTGCATTCATTGTAGCTGGGGATTTTAACAAGGCTAATCTGAAAACAAGACTCCCTAAATTTTATCAGCATATCGATTGCGCAACCAGGGCTGGAAAAACCTTGGATCATTGCTATTCTAACTTCCGCGACGCATATAAGGCCCTGCCCCGCTCTCCTTTCGGAAAAGCTGACCACGACTCCATTTTGTTGATCCCTGCCTACAGACAGAAACTAAAACAAGAAGCTCCCGCGCTGAGGTCTGTTCAACGCTGGTCCGACCAATCTGATTCCACACTCCAAGACTGCTTCCATCACATGACTGGGATATGTTTCGTATTGCGTCAGACAACAACATTGACGAATACGCTGATTCGGTGAGCGAGTTCATTCGAACGTGCGTTGAAGATGTCGTTCACATAGCAATGATTAAAACATTCCCAAACCAGAAACCGTAGATTGATGGCAGCATTCACGTGAAACTGAAAGCGGGAACCACTGCTTTTAATCAGGGCAAGGTGACCGGAAACATGACCGAATACAAACAGTGTAGCTATTCCCTCCGCAAGGCAATCAAACAAGCTAAGCGTCAGTATAGAGACAAAGTAGAATCGCAATTCAACGGCTCAGACACAAGAGGTATGTGAAAGGGTCTACAGTCAATCACGGATTACAAAAAGAAAACCAGCCCCGTCACGGACCAGGATGTCTTGCTCCCAGGCAGACTAAATAACTTTTTTGCCCGCTTTGAGGACAATACAGTGCCACTAACATGGCCCGCAACCAAAACATGCGGACTCTCCTTCACTGCAGCCGAGGTGAGTAAAACATTTAAACGTGTTAACCCTCGCAAGGCTGCAGGCCCAGATGGCATCCCTAGCCGCGCCCTCAGAGCATGCGCAGACCAGCTGGCTGGTGTGTTTACGGACATATTCAATCAATCCTTATCCCAGTCTGCTGTTCCCACATGCTTCAAGAGGGCCACCATTGTTCCTGTTCCCAAGAAAGCTACGGTAACTGAGCTAAACGACTACCGCCCGTAGCGCTCACTTCTGTCATCATGAAGTGCTTTGAGAGACTAGTCAAGGACCATATCACCTCCACCCTACCTGACACCCTAGACCCACTCCAATTTGCTTACCGCCCAAATAGGTCCACAGACGATGCAATCTCAACCACACTGCACACTGCCCTAACCCATCTGGACAAGAGGAATACCTATGTGAGAATGCTGTTCATCGACTACAGCTCTGCATTTAACACCATAGTGCCCTCCAAGCTCGTGTGCAACTGGGTACTGGACTTCCTGACGGGCCGCCCCCAGGTGGTGAGGGTAGGCAACAACATTTCCACCCCGCTGATCCTCAACACTGGGGCCCCACAAGGGTGCGTTCTGAGCCCTCTCCTGTACTCCCTGTTCACCCACGACTGCGTGGCTACGCACGCCTCCAACTCAATCATCAAGTTTGCGGACGACACAACAGTGGTAGGCTTGATTACCAACAACGACGAGACGGCCTACAGGGAGGAGGTGAGGGCCCTCGGAGTGTGGTGTCAGGAAAATAACCTCACACTCAACGTCAACAAAACTAAGGAGATGATTGTGGACTTCAGGAAACAGCAGAGTGAACACCCCCCTATCCACATTGATGGAACAGCAGTGGAGAGGGTAGTAAGTTTTAAGTTCCTCGGCGTACACATCACAGACAAACTGAATTGGTCCACCCACACAGACAGCATCGTGAAGAAGGCGCAGCAGCACCTCTTCAACCTCAGGAGGCTGAAGAAATTCGGCTTGTCACCAAAAGCACTCACAAACTTCTACAGATGCACAATCGAGAGCATCCTGTCGGGCTGTATCACCGCCTGGTACGGCAACTGCTCCGCCCACAACCGTGAGGCTCTCCAGAGGGTAGTGAGGTCTGCACAACGCATCACCGGGGGCAAACTACCTGCCCTCCAGGACACCTACACCACCCGATGTCACAGGAAGGCCATAAAGATCATCAAGGACAACAACCACCCGAGCCACTGCCTGTTCACCCCGCTATCATCCAGAAGGCGAGGTCAGTACAGGTGCATCAAAGCTGGGACCGAGAGACTGAAAAACAGCTTCTATCTCAAGGCCATCAGACTGTTAAACAGCCACCACTAACATTGAGTGGCTTCTGCCAACACACTGACTCAACTCCAGCCACTTTAATAATGGGAATTGATGGGAAATGATGTAAAATATATCACTAGCCACTTTAAACAATGCTACCTTATATAATATTTACATACCCTACATTATTCATCTCATATGTATATACTGTACTCTATATCATCTACTGCATATTTATGTAATACATGTATCACTAGCCACTTTAACTATGCCACTTTGTTTACATACTCATCTCATATGTATATACTGCACTCAATACCATCTACTGTATCTTGCCTATGCCGCTCTGTACCATCACTCATTCATATATCTTTATGTACATATTCTTTATCCCCTCACACTTGTGTCTATAAGGTAGTAGTTTTGGAATTGTTAGCTAGATTACTTGTTGGTTATTACTGCATTGTCGGAACTAGAAGCACAAGCATTTCGCTACACTCGCATTAACATCTGCTAACCATGTGTATGTGACAAATAAAATTTAATTTGAATTGATTTGATACATACATACATACATACATACATACATACATACATACACATACATACATACCCATACATACATCCACATACATACACATGCATACACACACATACATACACATACATGCATACACACACATACATACACATACTTACATACATACACATACATACACACATACACATACAAACACATACATACATACACATACATACACATACATACATACAGACATACATACATACATACAGTGGGGCAAAAAAGAAAAATCACATTGTAGGACTTTTTATGAATTTATTTGTAAATTATGGTGGAAAATAAGTATTTGGTCAATAACAAAAGTTTATCTCAATACTTTGTTATATACCCTTTGCTGGCAATGACAGAGGTAAAACGTTTTCTGTAAGTCTTCAAAGTTTTCACACACTGTTGCTGGTATTTTGGCCCATTCCTCCATGCAGATCTCCTCTAGAGCAGTGATGTTTTGGGGCTGTTGCGGGGTAACACAGACTTTCAACTCCCTCCAAAGATGTTCTATTGGGTTGAGATCTGGAGACTGGCTGGGCCACTCCAGGACCTTGAAATGCTTCTTAGGAAGCCACTCCTTCGTTGCCCGGGCGGTGTGTTTGGGATCATTGTCATGCTGAAAGACCCAGCCACGTTTCATCTTCAATGCCCTTGGTGATGGAAGGAGGTTTTCACTCAAAATCTCACGATACATGGCTCCATTCATTCTTTCCTTTACACGGATCGGTCGTCCTGGTCCCTTTGCAGAAAAACAGCCCCAAAGCATGATGTTTCCACCCCCATGCTTCACAGTAGCTATGGTGTTCTTTGGATGCAACTCAGCATTCTTTGCCCTCCAAACACGACGGGTTGAGTTTTTACCAAAAAAGTTATATTTTGGTTTCATCTGACCATATGACATTCTCCCAATCTTCTTCTGGATCATCCAAATGCTCTCTAGCAAACGGGCCTGGACATGTACTCGCTTAAGCAGGGGGACACGGCTGGCACTGCAGGATTTGAGTCCCTGGCGGCGTAGTGTGTTACTGATGGTAGGCTTTGTTACTTTGGTCCCAGCTCTCTGCAGGTCATTCACTAGGTCCCCCCGTGTGGTTCTGGGATTTTTGCTCACCGTTCTTGTGATCATTTTGACCCCACGGGGTGAGATCTTGTGTGGAGCCCCAGATCGAGGGAGATTATCAGTGGTCTTGTATGTCTTCCATTTCCTAATAATTGCTCCCACAGTTGATTTCTTCAAACCAAGCTGCTTACCTATTGCAGATTCAGTCTTCCCAGCCTGGTGCAGGTCTACAATTTTGTTTCTGGTGTCCTTTGACAGCTCTTTGGTCTTGGCCATAGTGGAGTTTGGAGTGTGACTGTTTGAGGTTTTTGACAGGTGTCTTTTATACTGATAACAAGTTCAAACAGGTGCCATTAATACAGGTAACGAGTGGAGGACAGAGGAGCCTCTTAAAGAAGAAGCTAGCCAGAAATCTTGCTTGTTTGTAGGTGACCAAATACTTATTTTCCACCATAATTTGCAAATAAATTCACAAAAAATCCTACAATGTGATTTTCTGGATTTTTTTCTTCTCATTTTGTCTGTCATAGTTGAAGTGTACCTATGATGAAAATTACAGGCCTCTCTCATCTTTTTAAGTGGGAGAACTTGCACAATTGGTGGCTGACTAAATACTTTTTTGCCCCACTGTACATACACATACATACACATACATGAATGTTGACATGACATATTATGTCCGTTTGTTTACGGGCTTGTCAGATACTTGATTTGTTATTGAAACAAGAAAACAACGAGCGGCTTATCTAACTTAATATTTGACCCGGGGAAAAATGTGTTATATAGATGCACCCAGCATTTCTTCATTGATTCAAATGCTGAATAAATGAATCACTGGATTGACTTTGTAATTGTGTTTCTCCGCAGTTGGTTGCTCTGCCAATGCATTTCAAACTTTGTTGGTAGTCCATCTCATTTGATTGCACCCCACCAAAAACCACCTCACTGATTACAATCAAGACATCATTAGCAACAAGACTTTAATGAGTGAATATTCACACATAAGGGAATGGAGGTTCCTTGTAGCCGTCTTATTCCGGATAAAAACACTAGCCTGCAGGTAGACAGTTCTCACAGTATCCCTGGCCATGCAATGGGAATAGGGGTGTAAATCCTAGGAGAGACGTGTCCACTCTTTATGGGAGTTTTTAACAACCAGGTGTAAAGAACAAGGTCTGGGGCTAGCTTCGGTTTCTTGGGACCTCCTCTTACGTACACACGTGCACACTCACATGTACGCACGTCACATAGCAGCCCGCTCAAACTGTATCTTTGTCCTTTGTGTCGTGTCTTTCAGATCAGAGTGGAACAGGGGAAAGAAGGGGAGAGGAAGGAGGAAGAGGAGGTCAAAGCATCACCAGAGTTCCAGGCCCCACCCACCGTCATCATGTTTCCCAGGCAACGGGAGATGAGCTCCAAGGTACTGCGGAGACAGAAGAGAGACTGGGTCATTCCGCCAATCAACGTGCCTGAAAACTCCAGAGGGCCCTTCCCACAGATGCTCGTCAGCGTAAGTGACCTTTATGATTGGTTAAAACTCCCAAAGTCGGACAGGAAGTACACAGAACTTGAACCCTTTTTCAAGTCCTAACAATAAATGGTTCGTACGCGTGGTGTTTGTTCGTCAGTCATAAAATCACAAATTGCAAAAGGGTTTTCTCATGATCAATAAGTCTTTTAAAGCCTTTTTTTAGATTACACAATGTGACATTGGAACACAGGAGTGATGGTTGCTGAAAATGGGCCTCTGTACACCTATGTAGATATTCCATATAAGATCTGCCAGTTCCAGCTAAAATAGTCATTTACAACATTAACAATGTCAACACTGTGTTTCTGATCAATCTGATGTTATTTTAATGGACAAAAAATTTGCTTTTCTTTCAAAAACAGGGGCATTCCTAAGTGACCCCAAACTTTTGAACGGGAGTGTATATATGGATCAAATATCAATGCTAATCAGTGTAATTCAAAGCGCTCTGTTTGCGTAGCAAGTCCTTGGGTGGTCAAAACCATTTAAGAAGCAATGGCCACTGAATGTTCTTGTGAGTGAGAGCGAGTATGGTAGAAAGCCCTACAGGAGAAACAAAGAGAGGTTTCTCACTACCGGTTCGTGCCTACTCCCCCCATCCTCATTATGACTGGTTGTCAGGCACGGAATGTGATTATGCTATGTGTCTGTGATACGATTACAACTGCAAAATGTGCTCAGGTATTCTAACCACACTGATTGGGCTTAGAGCTTTTCCCCTTGGACTGAGAGCTCTGTCGCCAGAGACACCGAAAAGCTCCGTCTCTCTAAGTCTTTCATGAGTCTGCTGGGCTTTCACTGAAATAACTGTATATTGTCCCCTTAATTCAGCAATTCAGTTCAGTTGACTTTAATGATATTTGCACAGCTCCTCTTACAATGTAATTTGTCACAGACTTGTAAGTAAAAATCCTGGTCTGGATCCTGGTATAATGGAAAGCCTTGAGTGACATTAAGTAAGAAAAAGTCCCTATCCTCAGCTAGCTAAAGCCAGGGCAAGACTTCATCCCTCAAGGTTTAATATAAGTCCATGGTTTGGGTGCATCTACAAACCACATATCTAAAAGCGTGTTGTTTTGAACTGGGAGGATATTATCCACGTGATCAGATAGAAACCCCCCCCCCGCAATGATGCGTTCCCATGGCCTAAACCACGTATCTTTTATGTCTGTCCTGTGAACTTGGGAGAAATATGCTCTGACCCACCAGTCTGCTGCCTCTGAGGTGTTATTCAACGGAGCTCCGCTCGTTTAGTATTCGAGTTACGGCAGCGGGGAACAACGCAAGTGAGGACCATGCAAACAAATTGCATTTCAGCGAAACTGCTCGTTTTGAGAAAAAAAAAGTATGGAAAATAAACAGAAACACAGAGGGGATTCGGGGGTCGAGTTTGTACAAGCCGCACGGAAAAAGAAAATAACATGAATAAATAAACGCTTGTGTAAATGCCTTGTTGTGCCGAGCGCTGTGTAGTGCAATGCACTACAGACTTTGAAATGTGAAGGTTCTGTCACAACAGAATGCTCAGTTTGTCTCAGGCAAAAAAAAAATGCTGTGTGCCCCCTATGCTGTGTGCTGTTGTTCATCAAAAAACACCACTCCCAATGAACAAAACCTATTGGTTTTTACATCCCTCTGCTCTCTCTCTCTCCCTCTCTCTCGCTCTCTCTTTATCTGAGATATCTAGCCATCAGCTTTTCTGCCTGTTTACAGAACCCTCGCAACTTTTGCGTTTGGGTTTAAATTGTGCAGAAGAAGCATTTTTTTATATTTATTTTCTTCCTTTGTTTTTAACCCTGTTTTCATCCCGTCCGAAGGGACAGCCTGCAGAGGAACAAGAAGGGATCCCAAAAAAAGACTGGGAATGAAAGGAGGAGGAGAGAGGTTTTTCGCCCTTTATTAGAAAGGATGGGAGGAGTATTTCAAGATGTGTCCCATCTCTCCCTGGCAGGGTCGGCAGTTCTCGTCAGCAGCCCCGGGCCCCCACTGCAGCGAGACAGCTCTCCTGTGTCCAGGGGTCAGTGAAAACCCGAGAAGAGAGGAGAGGTGGAGGAATGGAGGGGGGGGGGGGGGGGAATCAAAGGAGTGTTTGGAAGCGTTAGCGTGCAGCCAATACAATCCACCGCCTGTGCTGTAAATAGGCCCTCTAGGAGCTGGTGGAGGACTTGGAGTAAACTTTTAGGAGCAGGGGAGAAGTGATGCGTGCTGATGCCTCCACTCGGGTCCCATCTCTCTCTTTAATAATGACTGGAGGGCAGTTATGGCCATACAGAGAGCTCCACTGTACCAAGGAGAGATTTTAACAAGGAGCCAGATATATTTTTGTGGGGTTTTGATGTCGTTATCTTTGATGTTTTTGCTTTGTGCGTTTTGTGCTTTTGACCGGTTCCATGGGTAGACGATCCTGTTACACCACGTGACCAAAAGTATGTGGACACCTGCTTGTCGAACATCTCATTCCAAGAGCATGGGCATTAATATGGCATTGCTGCTAGAACAACCTCCACTCTTCTGGGAATGCTTCCCACTAGATGTTGGAACATTGCTGCAGGGACTGGCTTCCATTCAGCCACAAGAGCATTAGTGAGGTCGGGTACTGATGTTGGGCGATTAGGCTTGGCTTGCAGTCGGCGTTCCAATGCATCGCAAAGGTATTAGGTCGGGTTGAGGTCAGGGCTCTGTGCAGTCCAGTCAAGTTCTTCCACATCGATCTCGACAAACCGTTTTTGTATGGACCTCGCTTTATGCACGGGGGCATTGTCATGCTGAAACATGAAGGGTCTTCTCCAAACTGTTGCCACAAGGTTGGAAGCACAAAACCGTCTAGAATGTTATTGTATGCTGTAGCGTTAAGATTTCCCTTCACTGGAACTAAGGGGTCTTGCCCGAACAATGAAAACAGCCCCAGACCATTATTCCTCCTCCACCAAACTTTACAGTTGGCACTATGCATTGGGGCTGGTAGTGCTCTCCTGGCATCCACCAAACCCAGATTCGTATGTCGGACTGCCAGATGGTGAAGCGTGATTAACCTCTCCAGAGACTGTGTTTCCACTGCTACAGAGTCCAATGGCGGCGACCTTTACACCACTCCAGCCGACGCTTGGCATTGCGCATGGTGATCTTAGGCTTGTGTGCAGCTGCTCGGCCATGGAAACCCATTTCATGAAGTTCCTGACGAACAGTTCTTGTGCTGACATTGCTTCCAGAGGCAGTTTGGAACTCGGGAGTAAGTGTTGCAGCTGAGGACAGACAATTTTTACGTGCAACCCACTTCAGCACTCGGTGGTGGGTTTGGCGGTGGGATTGTGTTCTAGCAGGGCATGCATTTGACGAACTGACTTGTTGGAAAGGTGGCATCTTATGACAGTGCCACATTGAAAGCCAATGAGCTCTTCAGTGTAGGGCCCTTCTACTGCCAATGTTTGTCTATGGAGATTGCATGGCGGTGTGCACAACGGGTGTTGCTGACAGATGAAAAAATCCCTTTGCTGTTGATGAAGTCTGTATGTCAGCAAGTGTGTGTATGTGTGTATGTGAGTGTGTACATGCCTGTTTGTGTGTTTTAGAATTTGGAGGGAGAGAGAGAGAGGGAGAGAGAAAGAGAGAGAGAGAGAGAGAGAGAGAGGGAGAGAATAAACACCACGGAAACAGACCACTGGACAGACACAGCTTTCAGATTTTGTGTGGTGGAGGAGAGAAGAGTGTGTCTGCAGAGCTCTGCCATGTGTGGCTTTCTGAAGCTTGCGTATACATTTATCTCTTTCCTCCCTCTCCCCCTCCCCCTTTTACTTCCTCTTCCTCTCTCTCCCTCCCTACCCCTCCCTCTCTCCCTACCTCACCATTACTCAGTGCCCTGTGTGGCATGGCTGTGAGGCTGACTGTGTGATGCCTACCTTGCCTAATGGCCTGTGAAGCCAATCCAAGCCTTAATGGCCTGTTCTGTCATCCGCCGCCCAGCTGAGTGACATGCGAGGGAAGCTCTAGTCCCGCCATCCCACCGATCCTCTGCCCTCCTCTCCCCTCCCCTGGCCGAGGGGCCGTCAGCAGGACAGACAGGGCTGACAGCAGCCCTCCCTACCCCTCCGTCAGACCAGGCTATGTCACTTTGATCAGGCCACCGCTGCATGGGACAGGTGTGGTGACAAGGCCGCTGCTGCTAACCAGGACTCTTCCCCAGACCCTGGGCCCTGTCAGTGGGGTCGTGGGAAGTGTTGATTGGATGAGTGAGGTGCTAGTTGACACGCGGTACATTGACCAGACTAGTTGCACTCATTGCCGGGGAAGTGTAAGAGAGCTCAGAGAGACTGAAGCCCAGTGCAGAGACTGCTGCTACTGTATCAAGATCCTTAGCCTCTAGCGTGTGGTTATCAAGGCCTATTGCCATCAGTGCTACTGTACAGTACAAAGACCTACAGCTTTTAGGGTGTCTGTATCAACACATATAGCCCTGTAGCCTTCAGTGCTCAAATACCTGGGCCTGTAGACTGTAGTCTGTAGTTCTATCGTACAAAGGCCCTTAGGCCTTTATCTCGACTGGCTACTGGGCCAGTTTAAGGCTGTACCCAAACGAAAGGTGTAATGGGTGCGTACTCAAAAATATGTCTTATAGAACGTTCACTAGAGTTCATGTGGTTAAGAAATACCCACTGCAGTATCCTCCATAGATCAGACGGAGCCGAAATGGTACACGACTTGAACAAGCAGCAAGAAGAACGACCAACAAAGAGACAAGGCAATGGGGACATGATAGCCTTCTTTACAAGAAGAAGAACAGAGCGGGAGGCAGTAATACCTCCAATAAACATGCGTTCTTTTTTTTGTCGTTTGCTTTCTTCCCCAGCCAAACAGCCATCAATGGCATGTAAAAGAGCCATCGATTTCTCAACGAGGCGTTTCTGAAACCCTCTATTGATCCGCACACTTCTCATGCGGGAGAAAAGCATTGATTTTTCCCACTCGGGTAAATAAAGACTCAAGACCCCCCCCACCCCCCCACCCGATCGCAACCAACCAGCGTCAGCGTAAAGCCAACAACACCCCCTGTGAAACAATAAACTTAACCAGAGAACAGACTTATAGTACTATACACTGAGTGTAAAAAAAACATCAGGAACACCTGCTCTTTCCATGACAGACTGACCAGGTGAATCCAGGTGATCCCTTATTGATTCTCTGATCCCTTATTGATGTCACCCGTGTAGATGAAGGATTAAACAAGGATTTTTAAGCATTGAGACATGGATTGTGTGTGTGTGCCATTCAGAGGGTGAATGGGCAAGACAAAAGATTGAAGTGCCTTTTGAACGGGGTATGGTAGTAGGTGCCAGGCGCACCGGTTTGAGTGTGTTGAGAACTGCGACGCTGCTGGGTTTTTCACGTTCGTCAGTGTCCCGTGTGTATCAAGATTGGTCCACCACCCAAAGGACATCGAGCCGACTTGACACAACTGTGAGAAATATTGGAGTCAACATGGGCCAGCATCCCTGTGGAACGCGTTCAACACCTTGTAGAGTCTGTTCTGAGGCGAAAGGGGGGGTGCAACTCAGTATTAGGAAGGTGTTCCTAATGTTTTGTACACTCAGTGTATGTACCAACAGCCTATGTGTATGGTTTGGGACAGGAAGAATAACATTATTACTGTATATGGGTGAGATGATGATGGGTATGGGACACCTGGAAGGGGCTTTCTCAGTGCTGCTGGTTTAGGAGGATTAATTGAGCCGCTGTGAAAATAGACTTCCATGTAAGCGTTTCAATGACAATCTTTTTTTTTTTTTACCTGATACTCCATACGAATGTTGTCCGTTGTGAATCCACGTGGAACCCCCAGAGTTCAATAGAGATCCTCTAGCATTGTCGCTATCCCTTTGTTCCCCCTTTCCCTCTCCCCCTTTTCTTTCTTTCCCCTCTCTCTCCATTTCCTCTTTCATTGTCTTGTCTTCTCCGTCTCTAGTCTCGTTCGCTCAGCCTACTTCTCCTCTTCCCGCGGTGGTCTACGTTATTTGTCCCATTCATTTCTCCTTCCTCCTACAGATGTGGGATCTCAATTTGACATGTATTCTCACTGCAAAAATAATCCTGCAGCAACAGGATTTTGACGTTTCGTCCATAATGTTGCCTGATTGTTGGTTAGGCTATTATTTGGCCAAAGGTAGGCCACATGGAAAGTGCAATACTGTAACCCTGTGTTAGTCTGGATAAATGTCAGTACACTCTTAGAAAAAGGGTTCTAAAAGGAGAACCCTTTTCGGTTCCATGCAGAATCCTCTGTGGAAAGGATTCGGCATGGAACCCAAGAGGGTTCTGCCTGGAACCAAAAAGGGTTCATGAATGGTTCTCCTATGGTGACAGCCGAGGAACCCTTTTCAAATCTAGGCAGCACCTGATTCTTTTTAAAAGTGTGGATATGACATTGACTGCTGCGCCACCGAAAGACTGCTTTGTTGCCCTACAATTAGGTTGAATGACCTTGTACAAGTGGTTCATTTTCTATGTCCCTTATTGATTTGGAATAATGGGGAAATGTTGTTGCAAACATGTATTTGCTCCCTGCTGTGCGTTCATTGCCCCGTAATTCAGGCCTTAGAGAGTCAGACCTACCAGACAGGTGTTGGAATGTTTACGTTGGAAGTTGAAACATGACCCTAATCAACACTGTTGTTTCTTACGGTGCAGGAGTTTGATTGTACATCAATGTCCTCTTGTGTTTCTTTGTGCAATTGCACCCACTTCACAGCTAAGACGAGTCATTCTAGTCGATGATTGTGTGTGTGGGGGTGTGTACATCTGTGCCTCTCTGTGCTTACAGTACCTGCCAGAGCACCTTTGCTCCAGTTTCTCCTCCTCTCAGGAGGTGCAGCGTTTTCAGAATGGGATGAGAGAAACCCCCCTGAGGTGTCTGCTTTCTCCTCAGCGTACATTTACCACTGATGAATGACTACAGCTCTCCACTGACACACGCAGCAACAACAAATACAGCAAGCAGAAGAAAGAAAAAGACAAAAGAAGGGGAGGAATAGACAAAGAAAAAAAAGAAAAAAAAACATAAAGGATTGCGATGTTTTGGAAGAGAGTTGTGTGTGTGGCTGGGTGTGGGTGTGACTCCAGCGGGATTAAAGGCTGGGGTTGTGTTTGGGTCTGATAGACTTCCCAGAGCCCTAGCATCCGTGGCCTTTTCCCTCAGTTCTAATGAAGCCTTCTGGCTTCTGCCTCCTCTGGCCGTGCCAACACCGCACCGATCTTCCACTTCATCTCTCGCTCTCCCTTCATCTCTCTCTCTCTCTCTCTCTCTCTCTCTCCCTCTCTCTCTCTCTCTCTCTCTCTCTCTCTCTCTCCAATCCTCCCTTCCGTCTCTCTCTTTCCCTCTTTCCCTCTCTCACACACTTAAAAACACGCTCATGCGTACACACAATGTGGTGCGTGTGCCGTGCCACTGCCACACATTGTTTGGGTTTTGTTTGGTTGCGTTGGCCTTTTATTCTGGAACAATGAGATGTCGAACTAGGAGCCAGAGTACACGGCTCCATCTTGTTTTGTGGAGCCAGTCCTCCACAGAGTGTGCGGGAGGGGAGAAACCGAGGGTTGAGAATATTTAAGAATCGCCGGCCCATCCAATTCCCAGTCACGAGGAAACCGCAGTGTTCGCCGTATGGAATGGGTTATGGATGTGATATAGTGCGGAACTCATTATCTTGGCCAAATAAGTCCAGGCTGTGAAAATAGAAAACAGGGAATGTATTAACACACATCGTGATGTATGTACAGTACCTTAATATATTTACTAAAGAGTTATGTTTAGGCTTTTACTCTTTTTGCCCCCCCTCCCTCTCTCTCTCTCTCTCTCTCTCTCTCTCTGTAGAGGAATGTAGACTCCTGTAGTCTTGTTAATGGCAACCACATAGCCTGTCTGTGTGTGAGAGGAGACACACACACACACAGCCAGCCAGCCAGCCAGGAAGTGGCAGAGTCCATCATGTCAGAGGGAAACAGAGGGATCATGAAAGAGAAGAAACAACCTCTTAAAAGATAGGGGAACGAGGGAGGAAAAGGAGGAGAGGAGACCTCTGTGTTTGAATCTTTCCTCTGCCGGAGCAATGGCCAAGAGCAACGTCAGCGTATTCATTGGCTCCCTGTGTTATTCAATAACACATCTTGGCTCATTTCTCAACCTCTTTGTTTGATTTAATCTCGTAAAGAATTCACCTTGAATGTTTTCCTTACGAATTCCTTGTGTTTCTCTTCCAGCATGAACTCTCCCAGTCTGAGACGCAGTAAATCACCACACTAAATACACATTCGGATATTTAGTGTTAGTCTTCCCATGGCAGTTTAAATATGGGCCTCTTCAGCTCTCCTTATTGCTCAGTCTAAATGCTAAGCGAAAACATGCATGGGACTGACGAGAGGAGCTCTGGCAGAAGGCTCTAGGATGTCAGGGGTGCTGGTACTCAGACAGACTGAATATTCATACTGTGAATAATGTAGAATAGCCAGCTCGCTTGATCCTATCATCAGAATGAGGTTACATTCTTCGAGGAGCCCATTCCTGACTGACTGACCCGGTCTTTTGATATTTGAATTATGATGACACTAGAATAGAGAGAATGGGATGAAGAAAGCGAGAGGGTGAAAGTGCTTCACGCGGTGAGCAAGGCTAATTGAGTCAGTGGAATGGAGGTTGCTGCTTCCTCTAACGTTTGCTTTGACGGATCAGTCGGCGATCAGTTGGTGGTGTAACTCAGAGGGAAATGTGACAATTATCTTGATAATGTGACTGGATGGTCTGGTACTTATAGTTTAAAAAATAAAAATAAAAAAAAGGTTAGTGTGTGAAGGTGGGTGCCTCACTTGGAGAGGGGGAGAAGAAGAAGAAGACAGTTTTAAAAGAAAAAGTAGTCTGGCCAATGGCGATCTGATTAGCATGGTACATGGAGTACTAAGTCTGAATATCCCCTCCCAGCCTCCCCCACCTCCTGTATCCATCTCTCTCTCTCTCTCTCTCTGATAATACATGAATTTTAAAGTTAATTTCCTTTGCTCGAATGAAATTAGACTGATCAATGTAATTACTTGTATCAGCCCCAGGAAATGGAATCTCCGACAATCCTGCTTTATTGACAGGAAAACAAACATCCAGTCGGCATTTTGCTAACGTGTTTGCCGAGGCAAGACATTCCTCTGTTTACCTCTCATTATGACGGAATTAACCCTCAGAAGCGCTCACACAAAACTAGCTCATCAGACATAAACAGTGTTATTCTCTTATTAGAGAAGAAAAATAGAATATAAACACTGACGTCACATTCTTGCCAGTTCCATAGAATGTGTCCTTCTCCCTGTAAAAAAAAAAAAAAAAGATGTCTGTCCGTGGATCCAGACTGTGTGCACACCCATTCCCAGACCGGTGATTTCACTGCCCCCCCCCCCCCCCCCCCCAAGCTGAATCACGCTAGCGATCCCCATAGTCCAGGGAACGCTATATGAAACAGTAAATCACTTCCCCAAAAGACACAAGAGTTACGTGTGGGTCAAGGGCAGCAGGCCCGGTGCTTTAATAGGAGATGAGAGGCAGTTTATGGAGGGGATAAATAACAGCTTAACAAACGGCCGTCTGGACCCCGTGCACTCTGGACAGGGAGACCCTGTGGTTGTGCGGCAGGACACAGAAGTGCAGTGAGATACAGTAGAGGCAGAGAATGACGGGAGAGATGTATAAGTGACGAGATGGAGAGACGTGAGACACACAGGACTCGGTAGAAAGAAGAAGTGTCGGTGTGTGTGGTCGGCGGCATTACTGAGAAGGGAAGGAACGCCATTGAAATATAAATATTAATGGTCGCTATATATACACTGTATCTGCGTGTCTAGGGACTAGCTATCGATCTACCTAAGATAGCCACATACTACAAGGCATGTCCATTCAACTTAAACGGGATACTTTGGGAATTAAAGCACCAGGCCTGCTGCCTTTGACCCACACATAACTCTTGTGCCTTTTGGGGAAGTGATTTACTGTTTCATTTTGCGTTTCCCGGGACTATGGGGATCGCTAGCGTGATTCAGGTTGATGCGAGGGTGAGGCTACGAGTTTGCTGTGAAACCACAGCTCTGGGGATGAGTGTGTACGTAGCCTGGGTCCCACGGGCAGACCAGCAAATGTTACATGGGGATGGACACATTCTATGGAACTGGCAAGAGTATGACGTCAGCGTTTATTCTATGTTCTGCTCTAAATGAGAAAATAACATGGTCTACTGTCTGCTGAGCTTGTTTTGCGAGGGCTCATTCCGTCATAATTAGGGCTCATTCCGTCATAAGTAGAGGCAAACAGTGGAATGTGTTTATCAATCTACCTAAGATGGCCACTTACTGTACTACAAGGCATGTTCTATCATCTTAAAGGGATACTTTGGGAATTTGGCAACGAGGCCCTTTATCTGCTTTCCCAGATCCAGATGAACTTGTGGATAGCATTTTTATGTCTCTGTGTCCAGTGTGAAGGAAGTTAAATGTAGTTCTGCGAGCCAATGCTAACTAGCGTTAACGCAATGACTGGAAGTCTATGGGTATTCTGCTAGCATGCCTCATTGCCAGAATCCCGAAGTATCCCTTTAGGTTGAATGGACATACCTTTTCAGTATGTGGCTACTGTAGGTAGATCAATAGATAGGCCCTAGATGTGCAGATACAGTATATATAACGCCCATTCATATTTATACTTCAATGGCGTTTCTTTCCTTCTCGGTAATGCTGCCATGGTTCAAAGGGGCAGGAGCTCAACAGACAAAAATCAGATTCAACACACAAAAGAAAGGCATTTAGGGGAGAATGGAAGAAAATAGTAATTGCGATGGAAAAAGTCCCCTAGGCATGAGGTTGAATTGAATTGGAGCGTTTTTGGATGCAAGTCATGTGATGTGAAATTCGAATCTTACTTAATGTGCTTGTATTTTTCCATTTCTCCCTCTTTCGCGCATTCTTTCCTCGAGGTAAAATGGGAAGCACATCTAAATCAAGGCCTGTACCAGAAAAAAATCGGATACTATTTAGTTTGTCATGTAGAATGAAAGCCCTCCGTCAGTATCTGCTCATGTAAATAGAATGGATACTGTCATTGGGGTAATGGTTTTATGTTATTCCCGCTGGTAAAATCTCCACCACACGCATGCAGGCATGCACACATGTACAGGCACACGCACACACACACGCATGCACACACACAATTGCACTACAACTGCTAAAGCCTCCACTGTATGCACACAAATGAGAATCAGTTGTTATCACTCGTTATTCAAATCAAATCAAATCAAATCAAATTTTATTTGTCACATACACATGGTTAGCAGATGTTAATGCGAGTGTAGCGAAATGCTTGTGCTTCTAGTTCCGACAATGCAGTAATAACAAGTAATCTAACTAACAATTCCAAAACTACTGTCTTGTACACAGTGTAAGGGGATAAAGAATATGTACATAAGGATATATGAATGAGTGATGGTACAGAGCAGCATAGGCAAGATACAGTAGATGGTATCGAGTACAGTATGTACAAATGAGATGAGTATGTAAACAAAGTGGCATAGTTTAAAGTGGCTAGTGATACATGTATTACATAAGGATACAGTCGATGATATAGAGTACAGTATATACGTATGCATATGAGATGAATAATGTAGGGTAAGTAACATTATATAAGGTAGCATTGTTTAAAGTGGCTAGTGATATATTTACATCATTTCCCATCAATTCCCATTATTAAAGTGGCTGGAGTTGAGTCAGTGTCAGTGTGTTGGCAGCAGCCACTCAGTGTTAGTGGTGGCTGTTTAACAGTCTGATGGCCTTGAGATAGAAGCTGTTTTTCAGTCTCTCGGTCCCAGCTTTGATGCACCTGTACTGACCTCGCCTTCTGGATGATAGCGGGGTGAACAGGCAGTGGCTCGGGTGGTTGATGTCCTTGATGATCTTTATGGCCTTCCTGTGACATCGGGTGGTGTAGGTGTCCTGGAGGGCAGGTAGTTTGCCCCCGGTGATGCGTTGTGCAGACCTCACTACCCTCTGGAGAGCCTTACGGTTGAGGGCGGTGCAGTTGCCATACCAGGCGGTGATACAGCCCGCCAGGATGCTCTCGATTGTGCATCTGTAGAAGTTTGTGAGTGCTTTTGGTGACAAGCCGAATTTCTTCAGCCTCCTGAGGTTGAAGAGGCGCTGCTGCTCCTTCTTCACGATGCTGTCTGTGTGAGTGGACCAATTCAGTTTGTCTGTGATGTGTATGCCGAGGAACTTAAAACTTGCTACCCTCTCCACTACTGTTCCATCGATGTGGATAGGGGGGTGTTCCCTCTGCTGTTTCCTGAAGTCCACAATCATCTCCTTAGTTTTGTTGACGTTAAGTGTGAGGTTATTTTCCTGACACCACACTCTGAGGGCCCTCACCTCCTCCCTGTAGGCCGTCTCGTCGTTGTTGGTAATCAAGCCTACCACTGTTGTGTCGTCCGCAAACTTGATGATTGAGTTGGAGGCGTGCGTGGCCACGCAGTCGTGGGTGAACAGGGAGTACAGGAGAGGGCTCAGAACGCACCCTTTTGGGGCCCCAGTGTTGAGGATCAGCGGGGAGGAGATGTTGTTGCCTACCCTCACCACCTGGGGGCGGCCCGTCAGGAAGTCCAGTACCCAGTTGCACAGGGCGGGGTCGAGACCCAGGGTCTCGAGCTTGATGACGAGCTTGGAGGGTACTATGGTGTTGAATGCCGAGCTGTAGTCGATGAACAGCATTCTCACATAGGTATTCCTCTTGTCCAGATGGGTTAGGGCAGTGTGCAGTGTGGTTGAGATTGCATCGTTTGTGGACCTATTTCGGCGGTAAGCAAATTGGAGTGGGTCTAGGGTGTCAGGTAGGGTGGAGGTGATATGGTCCTTGACTAGTCTCTCAAAGCACTTCATGATGACGGATGTGAGTGCTACGGGGCGGTAGTCGTTTAGCTCAGTTACCTTAGCTTTCTTGGGAACAGGAACAATGGTGGCCCTCTTGAAGCATGTGGGAACAGCAGACTGGTATAGGGATTGATTGAATATGTCCGTAAACACACCGGCCAGCTGGTCTGCGCATGCTCTGAGGGCGCGGCTGGGGATGCCGTCTGGGCCTGCAGCCTTGCGAGGGTTAACACATTTAAATGTCTTACTCACCTCGGCTGCAGTGAAGGAGAGACCGCATGTTTTCGTTGCAGGCCGTGTCAGTGGCACTGTATTGTCCTCAAAGCGGGCAAAAAAGTTATTTAGTCTGCCTGGGAGCAAGACATCCTGGTCCGTGACTGGGCTGGATTTCTTCCTGTAGACCCTGCCACATGCCTCTTTTATTTTCATTATAGTTTCGTTTTAGAAATTAGAAATGTGTGCGTCTGTTTGAGTTTGTGTGCACAATTATTATTTATATATACTCAGCAAAAAAAGAAACGTCCTCTCACTGTCAACTGCGTTTATGTGTAAATATTTGTATGAACATAACAAGATTCAACAACTGAGACATAAACTGAACAAGTTCCACAGACATGTGACTAACAGAAATGTAATAATGTGTCACTGAACAAAGGAGGGGTCAAAATCAAAAGTAACAGTCAGTATCTGGTGTGGCCACCAGCTGCATTAAGTACTGCAGTGCATCTCCTCCTCATGGACTGCACCAGATTTACCCGTTCTTGCTGTGAGATGTTACACCACTCTTCCACCAAGGCACCTGCAAGTTCCCGGACATTTCTGAGGGGAATGGCCCTAGCCCTCACCCTCCGATCCAACAGGTCCCAGACGTGCTCAATGGGATTGAGATCCGGGCTCTTCGCTGGCCATGGCAGAACACTCACATTCCTGTGCAGGAAATCACACACAGAACGATCTGTATGGCTGGTGGCATTGTCATGCTGGAGGGTCATGTCAGGATGTGCCTGCAGGAAGGGTACCATATGAGGGAGGAGGATGTCTTCCCTGTAACACACAGTGTTGAGATTGCCTGCAATGACAACAAGCTCAGTCCGATGATGCTGTGACACACCGCCCCAGACCATGACGGGCCCTCCACCTCCAAATCGATCCTGCTCCAGAGTACAGCTCTCGGTGTAACACTCATTCCTTCGGCGATAAACGCAGAATCCGACCATCACCCCTGGTGAGACTCGTCAGTGAAGAGCACTCGTCAGTGAAGAGCACTTTTTGCCAGTCCTGTCTGGTCCAGCGACGGTGGGTTTGTGCCCATAGGCGACTTTGTTGTCTGATGAGGACCTGCCTTAAAACAGGCTTTCAAGCCCTCAGTCCAGCCTCTCTCAGCCTTTTGCAGACAGTTTGAGCACTGATGGAGGGATTGTGAGTTCCTGGTTACACGTGGTCTGCCACTGCGAGGACGATCAGCTGTCTGTCCTGTCTCCCTGTAGAACTGTCTTAGGCATCTCACAGTACGGACATTGCAATTTATTGCCCTGGCCACATCTGCCGTCCTCATGCCTCCTTGCAGCATGCCTAAGGCACGTTCACGCAGATGAGCAGGGACCCTGGGCATATTTCTTTTGGTGTTTTTTGTTGTCAGTAGAAAGGCCTCTTTAGTGTCCTAAGTTTTCATAACTGTGACCTTAATTGCCTACCGTCTATGTTAGTGTGTTAGTGTGTTAACGACCGTTCCACAGGTGCATGTTCATTCATTGTTTGTGGTTCATTGAACAGGCATGGGAAACAGTATTTGAACCTTTTACAATGAAGACCTGTGAAGTTATTTGGATTTTTACGAATGATCTTTGATCGTTTCTTTTGCTGAGTTTACGTGCGGTAAAAACACTACAGCTCCATTCTCAGCATCTTCGAGACTTCTATCTTGCTCCTCAGATAAACAGTTTAAGAGCAGATTAAAAAAGAACAGCTCGGTTTTTACACCCAAGCCCCTTAACTTGGTAGCTTCCTCATTGCCTCTGACTTATAGAAACATCCTCACAAATCGTCACGTTATTGCCCATGTTTTCATTGTGTTTTCATTCCCACTAGAAAATAACATTTCCTCCAACATGCTATAAAGGGTTTTAATATCCCACGTTGTTCATAAACTCAGAGAGAGAGAGAGAGAGAGAGAGAGAGAGAGAGAGAGAGAGAGAGAGAGAGAGAGAGAGAGAGAGAGAGAGAGAGAGCTTTACAGTTTTCTCCACAGCTCTTGATAATATAATACCAGGGTTCCTGGAGGACTTCTCTTAGATCTGGTTCAATGGGGCCATACAGTAAAGTACATGTTACAGTACATGTTAGGTTTTAGTTGCCGGTCAAACTGGCTGACCATAAGGTTTTCACCTGCTTTGCCCACTGGTTTAGTGGAACAGGCTAGGTAATACCAGACATACAGTGGCTACCCCACATTGGCACGGGCACATTTCTTTGATGTTGTCTGGTTCATTTCAATCAGGAAGAGGAGTGTCAGGATATAACAGCCTCATTCCTACACTCATCATCATCTGAGTCCAATCCAAACCACATGTGCACGCGCACTCACACCAACACACACACACACACACATACCTCTCTCCCCCTCAATCCAGTGTGGTTTATTTGTCAAACTGACAGCTGGACTCCCAGGCTGAGATAGTTGGCCAAACAGACTCCCTCCCTGGGTTAGTCTGAGCCAGAACATCCTGAGAAACACAGACAGACTGGCTGAGGCGCTGTAGTTGGACACTGTGTGTGTGTGTGCGCGTGCGCGCGTGTGTTTATGTGTGTGCGCTCCCACCATATGACACCACAGGTCCAGCCTCTCACCAGCTTGCTTGGCATGGACAGGCCTTGGCTGGAAGAGGTTTGTTTTGTCAGACATCCAGTTCGACATCAAACATGAATACACCCTCCTCCTCTGCTCTCCTCTCGTCTTTTTTCTCTCCTCCCTCTATACGTCCATCCCTCCATCCTCAGCCAGCTGCTCCTTAGACATCTGTTTTACCAGGTGAGATTCCAAAGGTGTTTCCTCCTGTGGGCTGGAAAGAGAGCCTCCTGCTGTCCTTATAGCCATCTGTGTGTGTCTGTGGGAAAAAAGAGGAAGAGCAACAGGCGGAATTTAAAGGAAAGGATTGTACATGTAGGAAATTATACCAGATTAATTAGATGTCATACCCAAGAATACTCAGGTCTGTAATTCCTGCCAAAGGTGCTTCCACAAAGTACTCAGTAAAGGGTCTGAGTACTTATGTAAATGTGATATTTCAGTTTTCTAAAAACCTGTTTTTGCATTGTTATTATGGAGTATTGTGTGTAGATTGATGAGGGGGGAAAAAATAATTGAATTAGAATAAGGCAGTGAACTCAACAAAATGTGGAAACAGTCAAGGGGTCTGAATACTTTCCGAATGCACTGTATGTTGGCCTTCCCCTTTATGATCACTTCTCTAGCCAGGTTAGTGTCTCCACAAGCTCCAATCAAGGCACAGTATACCCCTGGCTACATTTCTATTGTTCAGTGGCCAGCCAGTTAAGGCACATACCCCACTGTAGGATTCTGCTGATGCAGTGTCTTCACCCCTCCCACTTCCTTTTCCCCTCTCACTCGTTCTGTCCCCATTTTCTCTCTACTCTGCATTCCTCCTCCTCACTGTGGCCTGATGGACTCCGAGTATGAGTGGAGGGAGGGAATGGATGAAGAGAGAGGGGGGAGAGAAGAGTGGACGGAGTGGCGGAACGGGTGGGGTGGGGGTGGGGGCTAAATGGTGAGGAAAGTGCAGTAGCCACACATTCGCCCCTCTGTCTCTCTGCCCTGGAAGAGTCAGCGTGTGAAAAGCCTCTAGGAGCAGCTAAGAAGCTCATTCATGCATCCCATCCCTCTCTGATTTCACAATTCAATCAATCCTATATAATCAACGAGACAGAAAGAGAGGGAAAGAGAGGGAAATAGAGAGAGAAACATTGCTTTCTCCACCATTATAATGGCTGCGTTCTCTCCATTCTTTCCTCCCAGAGCAGAGGAGAGAGAATGAGGGAAGTCAGACCATTGTTACCTACAGGGAGAATAGGCTTCCTAATTTACCATAAGCCTCTACTATTCAGTCCCAGGCTCCTTTAACCACTGTGTCCCGCTAAGGCAATAATTGGAAAAGTCATTCCCTGCTTAACACCCATTAATTAGTTCCTTTCACTAATAGAGAGAAGGGTATTGTATTGCTCTCGCCCTCCTCACCCAGAGCCCGCACACAGGCCACATATTAGTCTGTATCACACACACACATGCTTGTGTGTGTGAGTGTGTGTGTGTGCATTTGCGTGTGTGTGCTTATAACTGTTTGTTTATCTGCGGGAACTAGCAACATGCCATTGCCACTCTCTCTCCACTCTCTCTAAAAATCTATGTACAGTGTGTGCAAATGTAGAAGATTAGGGGGGTAAGGCAATAAATAGGTCATAGAGGCGAAATAATTACAATTTAGCATTAACACTGGAGTGATAGATGTGCAGATGATGATGTGCAAGTAGAGATACTGGGGTGCAAAAGAGCAAAGAGATAAATAACAATATGGGGATGAGGTAGTTGGGTGTGCTATTTACAGATGGGCTGTGTACAGGTACAGTGATCGGAAAGCTGCTCTGACAGCTGATGCTTAAAGTTAGTGAGGGAGATTTAAGTCTACAGCTTCAGTGTTTTTGTAATTCGTTCCAGTCACTGGCAGCAGAGAACTGGAAGGAAAGGCGGCCGAAGGAAGTGTTGGCTTTGGGGATAATTAGAGGAATATACCTGCTGGAGCGCGTGCTACGGGTGGGTGTTGCTATGGTGACCAGCGAGCTGAGCTAAGGCAGGGCTTTACCTAGCAAAGACTTATAGATGATCTGGAGCCAGTGGGTTTGGTAACGAATATGTAGAGAGGGCCAGCCAACGAGAGCATACAGGTCGCAGTGGTGGGTAGTATATGGGGCTTTGGTGACAAAACGGATGGCACTGTGAGACTACATCCAGTTTGCAGAGTAGAGTGTTGGAGGCTATTTTGTAAATTACGTTGCCGAAGTCAAGGATCGGTAGGATAGTCAGTTTTACGAGGGTATATTTCATGCAGCGAAGGAGGCATTGCTTGGAAATAGGAAGCCGATTCTAGATTTAATTTTGGATTGGAGATGCTTAATGTGAGTCTGGAAGGAGAATTTACAATCTAACCAGACACCTAGGTATTTGTAGTTGTCCACATATTCTAAGCCGGAACCGTCCAGAGTAGTGATGCTAGTCGTGTGGGCGGGTGCGGGCAGCAATTGATTTAAGAGCATGCATTTAGTTTTACTAGCATTTAAAAGCAGTTGGAGACCACGGAAGGAGTGTTTAATGGCGTTGAAGCTTGTTTGGAGGTTTGTTAACATCTCTGGGATATGTGGGACGCCAAAAGCCAGAGAAAATGCAGAGCGCCAGATTCAAATAAATTACTATAAAAATCTAACTTTCATGAAATCACACATGTAAGATACCAAATTAAAGCTACACGTGTTGTGAATCCAGCCAACATGTCAGATTTCAAAAAGGCATTTTGGCGAAAGCAAACGATGCTATTATCTGAGGAGAGCACCTCCGTAAACAAAAGAGAGGTGTGACACAAAATGCAGGCGTGACACAAAACACAGAAATAAAAATATAAATCAGGCCTTACCTTTGACGAGCTTCTTCTGTTGGCACTCCAATATGTCCCATAACCATCACAAATGGTCCTTTTGTTCGATTAATTCCGTCGATATATATCCAAAATGTTAACTTATTTGGCGTGATTGATCCAGAAAAACACTGGTTCCAATTTGCTCAACGTGACTGCAAAATATCTCAAAAGTTACCTTTGCAAAAATATTTCAAACTACTTTTGTAATACAACTGTAGGTCTTTTTTCACGTAAATAATCGATAAAATTGAAGACGGGATGATCTGTGTTCAATACAGGAAGAAAACAAACTGACGCTAGCTTTCTGGACACGCGCCTCTTACAACCAGTACACCTGAAGT
Organism: Oncorhynchus clarkii lewisi; assembly: GCF_045791955.1. NCBI lineage: Eukaryota > Metazoa > Chordata > Actinopteri > Salmoniformes > Salmonidae > Oncorhynchus > Oncorhynchus clarkii. The sequence continues at coordinate 39,974,951 of NC_092155.1, read as the reverse complement.
GACCCTCGTTTTGAACAGGGCTACTTCTTCATTACAACAAAGGAAAAACCTCAACCAATTTCTAAAGACTGTGGAAGCGATAGGAACTGCAAGAAAGTCCCTTAGAAATCTGGATTCCCAATGAAAGCTCATTGAAAAGAGAGTGACCTCCAAAACAAAAATCTGAATGTTTTTTCCTCTGGGTATCGCCTGCTACATACGTTCTGTTATACTCACAGACATGATTCAAACAGTTTTAGAAACTTCAGAGTGTTTTCTGTCCAAATCTACTAATAATATGCATATATTATCTTCTGGGGAGAGGAGCAATGGAAATACTGCCCCCTGTCACCAAGAAATTAACACAGTGTCCAAAGAAGGGCCAGATGTATACAAAATGCTGCAGGGGGTGCAGAGCTGTTGGCCGGGGTAGGGGTAGCTAGGTGGAAAGCATGGCCAGCCGTAGACAAATGCTTATTGAAATGATCGATTATCGTAGATTCATCAGTGGTGACTGTGTTTCCTAGCCTCAGTGCAGTGGGCAGCTGGGAGGAGGTGCTCTTATTCTCCATGGACTTTACAGTGTCCCAAAAATGATAGTATCTGTAACTCCACCTGCTTGTTGGGCTTTACTCTGTTGTTTCTGCTGCTTTAGTGTAGAGCTAGGTACATATCTAGCAGTTTCTTGTGAGCGTGTGTGTGCGTGCGTGCACATGTGTTTCTGGAGGGGCTGCAGATCCTGATTCTTCGTGGTTGAATGTCAGTCCCTTTGAACACCAGGCAGACCACAGTACCTAATTGTTACAGTTATGACAGGCCAGATCATTGGTATGTGTACATCAGGACTAACTGTAGGTTGTAGTACCAAGGAAACTGCATCTCCACTTCTTCTTCTCATAAATACTTGTTGTTGGGAGACCCTAAAACAACACAAAGCACTGAGAAGGAGAAAGAAAGAGAGAGAAAGAGAAAGAAATTCGTAGACGTGAGAGTGTCATTTCATAATCGCGCCACTTTTTAAGACTATCCAAAGGATTACACCCCCCCAAAAAATGTTTTAAAATAAAATAATGTTTTGCATGTCTGTACAAGTTTAAATATAATTTGACAAATATTTCTTTGTCCTAATATAAAAGTAGGAAATGGGACGTTTTCTTTTGAAAATATCTAAAGAGATATCCTTTCTTATAGTATTTTCCCACACAAAAAGGGGTCTTTTATAGAAAATCCGTTAAATGGTTTGAGGTTTTTACAGATTATATACAAAGCTGTAAACTAATTCCAAGTCCAAATAAGTTTTCCTTTTTCATTTGTCATTTCATCCACTATTTTGTTCCATAGATGGCTTATTGGGTTGTGAGGATTGCAAAGAAGGCAATATTATTGTATTGTGTATGCTTGTGTCTGCGTGTGTGTGTGTGTGTGTGCTTTGTGTGTGTGTGTGTGTGTGTGTGTGTGTGTGTGTGTGTGTGTGTGTGTGTGTGTGTGTGTGTGTGTGTGTGTGTGTGTGTGTGTGTGTGTGTGTGTGTGTGCGTGTGTGTGTGTTTTTGCGTGTGGCTTTGTGTGTGTGCGCATGCGTGCAAGCGTGCGAGTACGTTCATGCTTATTCACCCACATTTCAAACCTCAACTCAAACAATAACACACGGCCAATGTTGGAACCACTCCCTGGCCAATGCCGGCTGTAGATGGCAATGTTGTTCTTTGGGCGTTGCAGGCGACTCTGGCAATATGTTGTATGTTCTGTATTACCAAATCCAGGCAATAGTGGTAGTGGAACATGTCTGGATCAAATGCACCAGTCATGTTATGACTTGTCTGTGGCACTGTTTAGTTAGTAGGACTCTGACGTTTAGTGAATAAGGTTTGACAGATCTTGTCCAATGGGAGAAGGTTTAGCTGGGGTCATGACCCCAGGTGCCAGTGTGATCTCCAGTGGTTCAGACAGCAGTATACGTCACAACCTCCCTCCCTAAAACAGAACACACGTCTCATTGAGATGTAGTGGAGTTTGACTTCTCCCAGTCTCCAACTGGCTTTTCATTTCCCCTTTACTTACTGGTGTGTGTGGTTGTGTGCGGGTGTGTGCTTGTGTGTACTTGTGCGCGCATGTGTGTGTGTTCCCATAGGGCGGCACACAATTGGCCCAGCGTCGTCCGGGTTAGGGTTCGGCAGGGGTAGGCCGTCATTGTAAATAAGAATGTGTTTTTATCTGACTTGCCTAGTTAATAAAAAAGTGTGTATGCGCGCGTCGGCATTTGTTGTGGGAAGATACATATGGTGTAGAGTGTGTACCTACTACAGTACGTACTGTGTCTGAAAGTACACCCTTTGACTTATTCCACGTGTTTTTTTTGTTACAGCCTAAATTCAAAATGGATGAAATATATGTTTTGTCTCGCCCATCCACACACACTACCCCATAGTGACAAAGTGAAAAAATGTTTTTAGACATTTCTTTGTACATTTATTGAAAATGAAATACAGAAATATCAATACATGTTAGAATCCCCTTTGGCAGCGATTACAGCTGTGAGTCTTTCTGGGAAAGTCTCTTAAGAGCTTTCCACAACTAGATTGTACAATATTGTACATTATTCTTTTAAAAAATGATTCAAGCTCTGTCAAGTTGGTTGTTGATCATTGCTAGACAGCCATTTTCAAGTCTTGCCATAGATTTTCAAGACAATTTCAGTCAAAATTGTAAATAGACCACTCAGGAACATTCAATGAATTCTTTGGTTGCAACTCCAGTGTGTACAGTGCCTTATGAAAGTATTCAGACCCCTTGACCTTTTCCACATGTTTGTTACATTACAGCCTTATTCTAAAATGTATTAAATACAAAAAAGTCCTCAGCAATCTAAACATGTGATAGGAGTGCATTCAAAGCACAGGATTTTTAAATGTTTGCAAATGTATCAAAAATAAAAACAGAAATACCATATTTACATAAATATTCAGACCCTTTGCTATGAGACTCGAAATTGAGCTCAGTTGCATCCTGTTTCCATTGATCATCCTTGAGATGTTTCTTCAACTTGATTGGAGTCCACCTGTTGTAAATTCTTAATTGGAAGAAGTTTGTAACCATCAAGACTCTTCCTAGAGCTAGCCGTCCGGCCAAACTGAGCAATCGGGGGAGAAGGGCCTTGGTCAGGGAGGTGAGCAAGAACCCGATGGTCACTCTGACAGAGCTCTAGAGTTCCTCTGTGGAGAAGGGAAAACCTTCCAGAAGGACAACCATCTCTGTAGCACTCCACCAATCAGGCCTTTATGGTAGAGTGGCCAGACTGAAGCCACTCCTCAGTAAAAGGAACATGACAGCCTGCTTGGAGTTTGCCAAAAAGGCACCTATCGACTCTCCGACCATGAGAAACAAGATTCTCTGGTCTGATGAAACAAAGATTTAACTCTTTGGCCTGATTGCCAAGCTTCACATCTGGAGGAAACCTGGCACCATCTCTACGGTGAAGCATGGTGGTGGCAGCATCATGTTGTGGGGATGTTTTTTCAGCAGCAGGGACTGGGAGACTAGTCAGGATCGAGGCAAAGAACAGAGCAAAGTACAGAGTGATCCTTGATTTTAAAAAACTTGCTCCAGAGCACTCAGGACCTCAGGATGCGGCGAAGGTTCAACCTTCCAACAGGACAACGACCCTAAGCAGACAGCCAAGACAACGCAGGAGTGACTTCGGGACAAATCTTTGAATGTCCTTGAGTGGCTCAGCCAGAGCCCGGACTTGAACTCGACCAAACATCTCTGGAGAGAACTGAAAATAGCAGCAATGCTCACCATCCAACCTTGCGAGGATCGGCAGAGAAGAATGCGAGAAACTCCCAAAATACAGTTGTGCCAAGCTTGTAGCATCATACCCAAGAAGACTCGAGGCTGTAATCGCTGCTGCCATTTGTGCTTCAACAAAGTCCTGAGTAAATGGTGTGAATACTTATTCACATGTGTTTTTTCTCTTTTTTAATTTTCAATAAATATGCCAAAAATTCTAAATATCAGTTTCTGCTTTGTCATTATGGGGTATTGGGTATAGGATGGGGGGGACAGTTGAATCAATTTTAGAAAAAGGTTGTAACCTAACAAAATGTGGAAAAAGTCTAGTGGTCTGAATACTTTCCACTTTCGTTCATTTGGCCTGACAAAATGTGGAAAAAGTCAAGGGGTGTGAAAACGCTCTTAAAGCACTGTATGTATGTGCCTACATTTATGTTTACACACCTCTCCTTGTTTGCGTCCTCTCTCCTTCTCTCTCAATCTGCCGTGGTGAGTATTGTGTGGGCTGAGCTGAGCTCAGAAGGCCTCTACTGGGGACAAACACACACACAGTGCTACAATCCTGTGCTCTGAATGCACTCCTATCACATGAAACAGAGACGTCCAGTGCTCCGTGAGCTTTTAGTTTCCAACAACAGCGCTAAACCCTGCAGGAGCTAGCTAGCCAACGCTAAACCCCCCCCCCAGGGCGAATTCTCCTCAGGAGTCCAAGCTGTCATCTCCACTAGCACTAGCTCAGCTCATAAAACCTCTTAGATGTTAAGTCCCCTATATAGGGGACTTTGAGCGATTCTGGAACGGTTCCGAACGACATTTCAGTGTACAGCAAGCTCTTTGAACGGCACAACATCAATTGCCTTTACACTCCGTAAAACCACTAGTTGCCCCGATTCGTATGCGCTATTGCAAGCGCAGCTTCACAGACACATGAAATCGATTATTTCCATGTCAAGCATCATGTGACATATTTTCTGGCCTATCCAGACAAAGAAGCGATTCCCTGTGCCTGTGCAACTCACAGCTACACGTGCAATAGTGCATATGAAACGGGAGAGTCTAGAGGATGCAACAATTAGTAGTCTCCTCTTGCCGTGGTCTTATCAGATGGATTTTTAGCTGTCGACAGGAAAAAATATAGAGCTCATTTGTAGAATTGAAACAAGACCACTTTCTCTTGGTCACAGACGGGCGAAATCGCTTTGTGCCGAAGTTGTAACGTCTTTGAATGGTGACTCAGCGCTGCTCAGAGAACATTTAGGAGAAAAGTCTGTCGTCAGTTATATGAAATGGTGACAATATTGTACTGTCACTAAGTATGATAATTTATTTGACATTTATAGGGTGAAATCTTATAGTAAGTCGTTTATAATTTGATTGAAATGCTTTCTAACTATAGTAACAGTCATTTCAAGCCCTATTGCCCCACTTTTGTTGAATAGTAAACATTTATATATGATTTTTCATATTCTCATAATATTTGTACAATGTACTTGAGCTTGTGTCCTCAGAAAGGTGTACTCCTCGTCAAATTATAACTATTTTTTACCAGAAAGGTGAGTTCCAGAACTTTCTAAAAAACTATGCAGCGTTTCCAGTTATTGTTTTATGGCCGTCTCATGAAAAATAATTACTTTTGGGTATGTCTATTTTAGGTGGAAATCTACATTTTGCCCTATCAATAATACACAGACAGTCAGACAGCGGGAGAAATAACACACCTGGATTAGACACAGTGTTCATTCATAAGGTCATGGATTCAATGTGTTTCAGTCTTTCTACATACAAAACATATAGACGATTATTATAAAAAGTCAAGTTGGGTCTATTTTAAGTGAGAGCAGGAAAGATGACTTAATACCATATGAATTACATTGTTTTATATACAGCGAAAACAACGCTGTGCAAATACGATAGAAATGGAAATGTCGCAGGAACATTTAGGAGCTAAATGTTCTCTCTGCACCCAGCAGCAGTACAGAAGAGAGCATCACTCCTCTATCCTATTCCTCCTCTCTATTATTCCACCTCCTCCCCTTTCCTCTCCCTTGTTTTCCCCGGAGAGCCGGCAGCACGATAGTTTCTCATTTGATTCAGTTTTGCCAGGCAGAGGGGAGCTCGGCTCACTGATAAGATCTCCTTATTACGCAGACAAGTTTTCAGTAATGAGGAGAATTGCTTTGATCCGTCGACAAATAGGTCATTTAACCAGTGTCTGCGTTCTGACGAGAGACGTTATACTGTCTCACACATTCACACACACACACACGCGCGCATGCACTCACGCACACACACCCCTTTGTCTCTAACAAGAGGAGAGGGAATGAGACAGAGAGTGAGAGAGAGAGGGGGGAGGAAAACTGCTCTTGATTATTAGCGCCTTTCAAAATGAGTCCCTTTATCATTCATTACCCAGCGGAGGGCTGTGAGTGTGTAAGCACGTCTCACATGCCCACAGTGACACACACACACACACACACCGTGACACACCCACTCTGACACACACACCCACGGTGACACACAACTCACACAAAATACAGTGGAATCAAATGACTGTGATGTTTTTGACAGTGCCCCTTAGCGTTACACTGATGTTGTGTGAACGTTGTGGGAGGGGAAGGTAATTGGCTGGAATGACCAGGGAGACATGCGTTCAGCTGATTCTCCCCCAAGCAGGAGGACTTGGAAGCGGGTGGGAAATCAGGGGGCGGGAGGAACGGGGAAGAAATGAAGGAGTGCTATCACTTCTAACTGGGAAGGATTTATGCGCCGCTGCCAAAGCCAACGGATTGAAGTAATTACATTTTTTCATGCATGGTTTCTGTCCCTGAAATGGAGAGAAAGAGAGAGTGAGAGAGAAGGGGAGGCAGGAGAAATACAGTAGTTTAGCCGTGGAGAATTTTGGACTGGAAGCAGCAAATTAAGTCAGTAAGGTTTCCATCCTCCCACCCCGCCTTAAATGCTTCAGCTAAATGAGCATGGAGGACAGTAGTTAGGGGAGGGAGAGTTCAACCCAGCTGCTAGTTACACCTATAGCCCTCTCTCCTCTGTTTGTTGTTGTTGTTGTTTTGAGGATGGAAAGTCTTTGAAGTACAAGTAGCCAATCTGTAAAAAAACAGCTTGTTAATTACCATTGCCGTCAGCTTTCAAGTAATTCACTGCGTTGGAGCATAGGCCTTTGCGCAAGTACGCACGTGTGTGTGTGTGTGTGTGTGTGTGTGTGTGTGTGTGTGTGTGTGTGTGTGTGTGTGTGTGTGTGTGTGTGTGTGTGTGTGTTTGCTGTATGTAAGTAGTAGTTCCTCCAGAGAGGACTGTGAGTTTGCGCGGGGGACCATACTGTTACAACGCATTGAGAGAGGAGGAGGAGGAGGACGATGATGATCCTGGGGATGATGATGATGACAGGTTGTTATGGTGATGCTAGGATCAGTCTGGATGACAGCTGTCTGACACACTATGTCCTAGTCCTTCCCTGGTTAGTCTCAGGCTATTCTCTCCCCGGGCCAGGATCCTAGTGGGTCAAAAGTACTGTCAAATTGGTACCGTGAGTGCTGAAAGATGGAGACAACTTTGTCTTTCACTTTACGACCACTCGCGGCTCGCTCCTGAAATAGTCACTGATTGGAGAAGAGGTGGTGGGATAGGAGGAGTGTGTGTGTGTGTGCGTGTGTGTGTGCGAAATAGTAGCACTAGCTCTCTTCCCTCTAATGGAAGGAAGTTGGAGGGCTGGCTAGCACCTAAATTGACAGACCCCCTCAAATGAAGCCCAATTACTCTCCACTTCAGCCCAAATCACACTCCATGCAATTAACTTAATGTACTTAATAGCTCTTCTGCTCTGGAATGTGTGGGTGGGTGGTTGGGTTTGTGTGTGTGTGTGTGTGTGTGTGTTTGCACAGTCATGTGTGTAGTATATCACCAGCTATTCTCTCCGTAGGTTCATCTTTGCTTTTCTCGCAGGTTGATGTTTATTGTCATGAGTCTTGCCCTCGAGGCGGAACTGAGCAGTTTACGCTAGATAGGCCAGCTGCGAAGTCAAAATGAGCTATATTGTAAAAATGAGCTTTTTGGTCTTCATTTAAGGTTAGGGTTAGGCATTAGGGCTAGCAGGGTGGTTAGGGTTAGGTTTAAAATACAATTTTATGACTGTGTGGCTGTCATAATGCCAGCTAATCTCTACATGAGTCATCTCAATAAATGCAACCTGAATTTTCTCAGAAATGGTTTATTCTTAACCCATTCAAGTCCTTTTACTACATATGGGGCGGCAGGTAGCCTAGTGGTTGGAGCGTCGAGCCAGTAACCGAAAGGTTGCTGGATCGAATCCACGAGCTAACAAGGTTAAAAACCTGTCGTTCTGCCCCTGAACAAGGCAGTTAACCCACTGTTCCCCGGTAGGCTGTCATTGTAAATAAGAATTTGTTCTTAACTGATTTGCCTAGTTAAATAAATGTTAAATAAAAATAATAATATAGCATCATGTAGACACGTGTGCTTGTGAGAGAGGGGGACAGAAAGGGGGAGAATGTTGCAGGCCTCACTCGCAATCGACTTACATTTGAGATTTGCTTATGCTGTACAATATATGGATTTCTTTATATATTGTTTTTATATATATATATATATATATATATATCGGTCCAGACAATTATTACGATTTGAATGTATAATGATCTGAGAAAAAGTCAAATAAAGCTGATAAAATGACTCCATTGAATGTGTTTATACTGCATGCACTCTAGGGGTATGCATAGGAGAGCGAGAGTGTGTGGATTTATTGAAATATTGTTTTTATATTTAGATACCGCTACAGACAATCTATAAAGTGCTTTCGGAAAGTATTCAGAAGATACGTTACAGCCTTATTCCAAAATGGATTAAATAAACGTTTGTCCTCATCACTCTACAGTCAATAAACCATAATGGCAAAGCGAAAACAAGGTTTTAGACATTTTAGCAAATGTTTATAAAAAAATTAAAAAATTGAAAATACCTTATTTACATCAGTATTCAGACTTTTTGCTATGAGACCTGAAATTGAGCTCAGGTGCATCCTGTTTCCATTGATCATCCTTGAGATGTTTCTACAACTTGATTGGAGTCCACCCGTGGTATATTCAATAGATTGGACGTGATTTGGAAAGGCACACACCTGTCTATATAAGGTCCCACAGTTAACAGTGCATGTCAGAGCAAAAAAATCAAGCCATGGGGTCGAAGTAATTGTCGATAGAGCTCCGAGACAGGATTGTCTCGAGGCACAGATCAGGGAATGGTACCAAAACATTACTGCAGCATTGACGGTCCCCAAGAACACAGTAGCCTCTATAATTTTTAAATGGAAAAAGTTTGGAACCACCGAGACTCTTCTGAGAGCTGGTTTCCCGGCCAAACTGAGCAATCGGTGGAAAAGGGCCTTGGTCGGGGAGGTGACCAAGAACCTGATGGCCACTCTGATAGAGCTCCAGAGTTCCTGTGTGGAGATGGGAGAACCTTCCGGAAGGACAACCATCTCTGTAGCACTCCACCAATCAGGCCTTTTAAGGTAGAGGGGCCAGACATAACCCACTCCTCAGTAAAAGGCACATGACAACGTACTTGGAGTTTGCCAAAAAGCACCTAAAGGACTCTCAGACCATGAGAAACAAGATTCTCTGGTCTGATGATACGAAGATTGAACTATTTGGCCTGATTGCCAAGCGTCTGGAGGAAACCTGGCACCATCCCTACTGTGAAGCATGGTGGTGGCAGCATCATGCTGTGGGGATGTTTTTCAGCGGCAGAGACTGGGAGACTAGTCAGGGTCGAGGGAAAAATGAACGGAGCAAAGAGAGAGAGAGATCCTTGATGAAAACCTGCTCCAGAGTGTTCAGCAGCTCAGATTGGAGCGAAGGTTCAATGACCACAAGCACACAGCCAAGAAAACATAGGAGTGGCTTCGGGACAAGTCTCTGAATGTCCTTGAATGGCCCAGCCAGAGCCCAGACTTGAATCCGATCGAACATCTCTGGAGAGACCTGAATATAGCTGTGCAGCGACGCTCCCCATCCAACCTGACAGAGCTTCAGAGGATCAGCAGAGAAGTATGGTGAAACTCACCAAATACAGGTGTGCCAAGCTTGTAGCGTCGTACCAAGAAGACTCGAGGCTGTAATCGCTGCCACAGGTGCTTCAACAAAGCCCAGAGTAAAGGGTCTGAATACTTATGTAAATGTGATATTTCAATTTTTTTTAATGTATATGTTTGCTAAAAGTGTTAAACAAATCAAAATATATTTCAGATTTGAGATTCTTCAAAGTAGCCACCCTCTGCTTTGAAGACAGCTTTGCATACTCTTGGCATTCTGTCATCCAGCTTCACCAGGTAGTGAAGCTGGATAAAATGTATTTCAATTAACAGATGTGCATTGTCAAAAGTTAATTTGTGAAATTGATTTTCTTCTTAATCCGTTTAAGCCAATCAGTTGTGTTGTGACGAGGTAGGAGGTGGTACACAGAAGATATCCCTATTTGGTAAAAGACCAAGTCCATATTATGGCAAGAACAGCTCAAAAAAAGCCAAGAGAAAAAACAGTCTATAGGGGCGCTATTTCATTATTGGATAAAAAAACGTGCCCGTTTTAAGCGCAATATTTTGTCACGAAAAGATGCTCGACTATGCATATAATTGACAGCTTTGGAAAGAAAACAGTCTAACGTTTCCAAAACTGCAAAGATATTATCTGTGAGTGCCACAGAACTCATTCTACAGGCAAAACCAAGATGAAACTTCGAACAGGAAATGAGCAGAAATCCTGAAGCTCTGTTTTCAAATGTCTCCTTATATGGCTGTGACTGCAGCAGGAACGAGACTGCCCTTTCTGTCGTTTCTTCAAGATGTCTGCAGCATTGTGACATATTTGTAGGCATATCATTGGAAGATTGGCCATAAGAGACTACAATTTCCAGGGGTCCGCCCGGTGGCCTTTGTCTAAATTCGTGCGTAATCTTCAATTGCGGTCATTTTCTCCTGGGATTCAGAACAGAAAGCACACTTCCACGAAGGATATATCATCGAAGAGATATGTGAAAAACACCTTGAGGATTGATTCTAAACAACGTTTGCCATGTTTCAGTCGATATTATGGAGTTAATTTGGAAAAAAGTTTGGCGTAATTGATGACTGGATTTTCGTTTTTTTTTGGTAGCCAAACGTGACGCACCAAACGGAGCGATTTCTCCTAAACAAATAATCTTTCAGGAAAAACTGAACATTTGCTATCTAACAGAGTCTCTTTGAAGTTCTTCAAAGGTAAATTATTTTATTTGAATGCTTTTATGGTTTTTGTGAAAATGTTGCCTGCTAATTGCTAACGCTAATGCTAACGCTAAATGCTACGCTAGCTAGCTACTGTTACACAAATGATTGTTTTCCTATGGTTGAGAAGCATATTTTGAAAATCTGAGATGACAGTGTTGTTAACAAAAGGCTAAGCTTGAGAGCTAGCATATTTATTGAATTTCATTTGCGATTTTCATGAATAGTTAACGTTGCGTTATGGGAATGAGCTTGAGTCTGTATTCACGATCCCGGATCTGGGATGGGTCAATCCGGAAATGTAATTAACTTTGAAAGTTTCTTCAAGTACAGTCGCAAAAACTATAACTATAAGCGATATGATGAAACTGGCTCTCATGAGGACCGCCACAGGAATGGAAGCCCCAGAGTTACCTCTGCTGCAGAGGCTAAGTTCATTAGAGGTGCCAGCCTCAGAAATGGGCAATTAACTGCACCTCAGATTGCACCTCACGGAGTTCAAATAACAGACACATCTCCACATCAACAGTTCAGAGGAGAATCAGGCCTTCATGGTCCAATTGCTGCATAGAAACCACTACTAAAGGATTCCAATAATAAGTAGTGACTAGCTTGGGCCAAGAAACACGAGCAATGGACATTAGACAACTGGAAATTTGTCCTTTGGTCTGATGAGTCCAAATTTGAGTTTTTGGTTCCAACCGCCGTGTCTTTGTGAGACGCTGAGTAGGTGAACAGATGATATCCGCATGTGTGGTTACCACCGTGAAGCATAGAGGATGATGTGGGGGTGCTTTGCTGGTGACCCTGTCTATGATTTATTTAGAATTCAAGGCACACTTAACCATTATGGTTATCACAGCATTCTAGAGTGATATGTCATCCCATCTGGTTTGCGCTAGTCCCACTATCATTTCTTTTTCAACAGGACAATGACCCAAAACACACCTCCAGGCTGTGTAAGGGCTATTTGACCAAGACGGAGGGAGATTGAGTGATGACCTGGCCTCCACAATTACCCAACTCAACCCAATTGTGATGATTTGGGATGAGTTGGACCGCAGAGCGAAGGAAAAGCAGCCAACAAGTGCTCAGCATATGTGGGAACTTATTCAAGACTGTTGGAAAAGCATTCCAGGTGACTACCTCATGAAGCTCGTTAAGAGAATGCAAAGCTTTCATCAAGGCAAAGGGTGGCTACTTTGAAGAATCTAAAATCTAAAATATATTTTGATTTGATTAACACTTTTTTTGTTACTACATGATTCCATATGTGTTATTTCATAGTTTTGATGTCTTCACTATTGTTCTACAATGTAGAAAATAGTACAAATAAAGAAAACGATATATACTGTGAGACACCTAAGACAGGGAGACAGGGCGGACAGCTGATCGTATTCACAGTGGCAGACCACGTGTAACAACACATGCGCAGGATCGGTACGTCCGAACATTACACCTGCGGGACAGGTACAGGATGGCAACAACAACTTCCTGAGTTACACCTTGAACGCACAATCCCTTCATCAGTGCTCATACTGTCCGCAATAGGCTGAGAGAGGCTGGACTGAGGGCTTGTTGGCCTGTTGTAAGGCAGGTCCTCACCAGACATCACCGGCAACAACGTCGCCTATGAGCACAAACCCACCGTCGCTGGACCAGACAGGACTGGCAAAAAGTGCTCTTCACTGACGAGTCACGGTTTTGTCTCACCAGGGGTGATGGTCAGATTTGCGTTTATTGTCGAAGGAATGAGCGTTACACTGAGGCCTGTACTCTGGAGAGGGATCGAGGTGGAGGGTCTGTCATGGTCTGGGGCGGTGTGTCACAGCATCATCGGACTGAGCTTGTTGTCATTGCAGGCAATCTCAATGCTGTGCGTTACAGGGAAGACATCCCCCTCCCTCATGTGGTACCCTTCCCGCAGCCTCATCCTGACATGACCCTCCAGCATGACAATGCCACCGGCCATACTGCTCGTTCTGTGCGTGATTTCCTGCAAGACAGGAATGTCAGGAAAGAGCCCGGGAACTTGCAGGTGCCTTGGTGGAAGAGTGAGGTAACATCTCACAGCAAGAACTGGCAAATCTGGTGCAGTCCATGAGGAGGAGATGCACTGCAGTACTTAATGCAGATGGTGGCCACACCAGATACTGACTGGTACTTTTGATTTTGACCCCCCCCCCACCTTTGTTCAGGAACACATTATTCCATTATTGATTATTAATTACTAACATTATTCTGTTAGTCACATGTCTGTGGAACTTGTTCAGTTCATGTCTCAGTTGTTGAAGCTTGTTATGTTCATGCAAATATTTGTTGTTAACAGATATGTTAAGTTTGCTTGAAATAAATGCAGTTGACAGTGAGAGGACGTTTCTTTTTTTGCTGAGTTTATATATATGGTTCGGACAATCTATATAACAAAAATTATTAAGATCTGTTGATTCGAACATGTATTCACATGAAATATGTATTAAAAACTTGATCCCATGCGTCCAAAGACTAATTAAATATCAGTAAGCGCAATGAACAAGTGTATTAAAGGAAATTCTACATTTCCATTATGAACATGAAAGGGTTCATTTTTATTTTTTTAACCTGGCAAGTCAATCACAGCCGGATGTGATGCAGCCTGGATTCAAACCAGGGACTACAGTGACTCTTCATGCACTGAGATGCAATGCCTTAGACCGCTCCCCAATCAGGGGGCCCAATTGGCTTGCTGCACACTCTACACAACAGCACCTACAGACAGTGAGCTCACTCTTACCAATGAGTTACAGTCAGTGTCAGAATCGGTCAATAAACTGGTATTAAACACATCTAAAACCAAAAGCTCTGTATTTTGGTTCATTCTCTTAGACCTAAACCTCAACAGGAGTTGAAGAAGTTGAACTCCTAGGAGTAACATCGGATAGTCCGTTTTTTATGGTCAGGTCATATCGACAAAGTTGTTGTGAAGATGGGGAGGTCTGTTATAAAAAGATGTTCTGCATTTTTTACACAAACATCAACTGTACTAGTTGTTCAGGCTCTGGTCTTGTCTTGATGTCCGGTAATATGGTCAAGTGCAGCAAAGGAAGACCAAGCAAAGTTGCAGCTGGCTCACAACAAAGCACCACACCTTGCCCTTAACTGCACACATAGAACTAACATCAACAATATGCATCCACTAGATGACGGAACTTGCTTCCATTCAGCCACAAGCATTAGTGAGGTCGGGCATTGGTGTTGGGTGATTAGGCCTGACTCGCAGTCGCCGTTCCAATTCATCCCAAAGGTGTTTGATGGGGTTCAGGTCAGTTCTTCCACACCGATCTCTACAAACCATTTCTGTATGGATCTCGCTTTGTGTACGGAGCATTGTTATGCTGAAACAGGAAAGGGCCTTCCCCAAACTGTTGCCACAAAGTTGGAAGCACAGAATTGTCTAGAATGTCATTGTGTGCTGTAGTGTTAAGATTTCCCTTCACTGGAACTAAGGGGCCTAGCCCAAACCATGAAACAGCCCCAGACCATTATTCCTCCTCCACCAAACTTTATAGTCTGCACTATCAATTCGGAAAGGTAGTATTCTCCTGGCATCTGCCAAACCCAGATTCGTCCATCGGACTGCCAGATGAACGCCAGAGACTGTGTTTCCACTGCTCCAGAGTCCAATGGCGGCGACCTTTACACCACTCCAGCCGACGCTTGGCATTGCGCATGGTGATCTTAGGCTTGTGTGCGACTGCTAGACCATGGAAACCCATTTCATGACGCTCCCGACGAACAGTTCTTGTGCTGATGTTGCTTCCAGAGGCAGTTTGGAACTCAGTAGTGAGTGTTGCAACCAAGGACAAACTATGTTTACGCAGTACGTGCTTCAGCACTAGGCGGTCAAGTTCGGTGAGATTGTGTGGCCTACTACTTCAGTGCTGAGCCGTTGTTACTCCTAGACGTTTCCACTTCACAATAACAGCACTTACAGTTGACCGGGGCATCTCTAGCAAGGCAGAAATTTGATGAACATACTTGTTGGAGAGGTGGCATCCTATGACAGTGTCATGTTGAAAGTTCCTCAGCTCTTCAGTAAGGGCCATTCTACTGCCAATGTTTGTTAATGGAGATTGCATGGCGGTGTGCTCGATTTTATACACCTGTCAGCAATGGGTGTGGCTGAAATAGCCAAATACAGTCATTTGAAGGAGTGTCCACATACTTTTGTATATATAGTGTACGTACCCCACCAGACACGCCACAATGGGTTTCTTCACTGTTCCCAAAACAAACAAAAAAGATTGAATAAGTCGCTCAGTTATGTATAGAGCATGTCATCGTGGAATGCTCTGCCATCAGTGGTTACTCAGGCAAAAAGCTAATTTAGCTTTAAGAAACTGATGAAAAAAAACACACATTGTATCACAGCTCCTCTCCTCTTCTAAAGGTCTAATTTAACTGTATATAATAGTATGATTATGTATATATAAATAGTGTGTAATATGTTTCTTGGTGTCTTTCCAATATATATCTCTTATTTTTCATATATATATGTTTTTTAAATGTAATTTGTATTATTTATTTCTATTGAATGTCCTTTCTCATGTATTTGTATGTTTTATGTGAACCACAGGAAGAGTATCTGCTGCATGTGCAGTAGCTAATGGGCATCCTAATAAACTAAACTAAACTTCCTTAATAACAGTGTTTACGAGAAGAGTTTGACATTTTCATTTTCTTATTTGTCTTTTTCGGCTCACGTTGTGACAGCGTTCGAGGCACAGTCCCTGTAAGAGCTGTTTATTAAAACTCCAGCTGTCAAGCAGAAGAAAAATGCTCTTTGCAAATGTATGTTGATTTCTTTTTCTATCCACTGAAAGAAAGAGAAATATTGAATTTCCAGTTTGAAGTACTCCAGTTGTGCCAAAGAGAATGCGTTCTGCACCATTCTGTAGCACTAATGAAATTCACAGCTATAGCTGGGAGTGCTGAGTTATGATGGATGTGTTTGTTTGTGTGTGTTTGTGTATGTATATGTGTGTGTGTGTGTGCCAGCGTGCCTGTGTGTGCTTTGTGTATTTTTGATGAATATACAATATCTGATGATTGTCCCCTGGCTCTGGCCCACGGTATCATTGGTCTCCCAGCCTCTACAGTATATGATGATCTAGTCCTGGAATCAACACTTAACCAGTCACACCAATGAATGCAGTGGCATGGAAGAAATGATGGTTTACCATCAATGTGTGGTACTTGTCTATACGGCATCACCGTCTACCACTAGGGAACCAACACATATTTCATAACACACTGTCAAGGCAATGTTATTTCTCCAATCTCCCATATTGCTCAATGCTTGAATGTGCTTCGAAAAAGATGAAACCCGATTTCAGAAGCAGTAGTAAGACCACAGAGTTAAAACTGACAGTGCCTTACTGTGTCTTGTCTGCAGATCCGTTCGGACCAGGACCGTAACATCTCCATCCGGTACAGCATCACGGGGGTGGGAGCGGACCAGCCACCCAATGAGGTGTTCAGTATCGACCCTGTTGCCGGGAAGATGTTCGTCACCAAACCCCTGGACCGAGAGAGGAGATCGTCGTACCATGTGAGTCACACGCGCGTATTTACGCACACACACCTGTGTAATGAGTTAGTGACAGGCCGGGCAGGTTGTCCAGATGAAGTGTTGATTGAGAGAGTGAAGGCTGAGGCTAGCTACAGCTACATGACATTGACCAAGTACCAACACTCGCCCTACAGACCATGAGAATGGCTCTACCACAATTGGTCACCCACTCATTCATGCTTCGCTCTACAATTGTGTGTGTCTCTCTCTCTCTCTGTCTCTCTTTCTCCTTGCCCCTCACATCTCTCCATCCTGTCTGCCACGCATTTGTTGGACTCAGGGAGCTCGGAGGTCCAGCTTTCCAGGAGGATGCAGGATCGATGGGGTGATTTGTTAGGAAAGGCCAAGGCTTGATGACGTCTGCTTGACTTGAAGCTCAGTCCCAGGCTGGATGGAGGTGAATAGCATCCTCTAACTGTACATCAGTTGGGCGAGGTGAGGGGCGCAGGAAGACAGGTTGAGGAAGAGATAAAGCTGTCAGAGCTGGACCTGTGTCTCTGTCAGACACCATTAAAGAACCGAATGTAGCCACACAGTCAGCAACTATACGTTGTCCTTTATGTACGTAAGACTGAACAGAACATGAGCTATGCTTTGTGGTAAAAGTTCTCGTTCGTTATCTTACAACTGTAATATCCTTGAAGATGGCTAATGCTTCCTCAAAGCGACTTTGTAGGCAGCTTTTTCATTCAGCATTGGGTTTTAATGTGCGTTTCTGATTTCAGAACACGGATTAAACAAAGACACAAGAAAAGTTTGAAGACCAAAACTTTCTCGTCTTCAAAATAAGCACGCTCCGATTCATAGCAGGCCAGGGCATCCAATCAGATAACAAAAAAAAAATGCTTTCAAAAAAGGAAGAAGTCAGTGTTCTGGGTCTTGTGTTATCTCCATCGGATGCTTGGCCTGTGCCAAGTGCTGGGCGCCACGGTGCGTGGCGTGGTGTGTGTTGTTTCCTCCCTCGTACCCGGTCCCTTTCAAGATGATAACTTTCATTCGGACCCAGAATTACATCTTGGCTTCTTTAAACACGGCTGGTAATCTCTTACTGGCCGTGTTATTGAATGAGGGTGTGGGGGCCGCATGCCGCAGCGCAGGGGGAGAGATAAGGGCTTGCGGGCTCCCAGGCTGCAGTGTAGCAGAGTGCCAGTGCAGCGCTCGGATATTGGGTGCAGGGCCAGATCAGACGATGCAGAGGGAAAAAGTTAAGTCAAATTAACCTTTGGGAGACCTGGCTGATTCAATTTTTGTGAGATGCAGAGAGGAGAGAAGAGGGGAGTGGAGGGCGGTGAATAGAGGGTGGGGGAGAGAGGATGTTCACCTGTCTTAGAGGAGGGAAGTGGATGGAGCTTCCTCCTAATTCTATTTCCCGTCACAAGGCCACAACCCTGCGGTCGGAGGCATCGCTATGACCATCTTATCAGAAGCATCGAAAAGGTGGAGGACCTGCGGCTTCAACTTTGATATTCCTCTCCTCTCAACTTTCTTTGTTTCTCTTCTTCTTGAGAATCAGATGGGTCTTGCTATGTCTGCTCCAGGATCCTGTTGATAGTCATCTCAGACATTCTGACAGGCTACATATTTGCCAGCCTTAGCCTGTAGCAGTGGGACGTTAGTCCAGGGGTCCCCTATATAATTCCTAAACCTTCACTATTTCAGTCTAATGGGATATTGTTGAATAAATCCTCTTTTGTGGATTTAAAACATGCTAGTAAGGTCAAATAGCAGTATGTCCAGTAACCCCCTGAAAATATGTTTTGTTTCATTTTTCAAATGGAGTCTGTTAGTTTGGCTCTCTCGCTGGGTGCAGTAAAAACAGAGCGTAGATGTTTATTGAATCTTAACAGATACTCTATAACTGAGTTATGTTACCAGCGTTTTTCTCCCTCAGTGTTCTTTATCAAAACATTTTTCTTTCAGATATCTGGACATGCTTCCCAGCCTGTATCGATGTGGGTATTAATCCCATGTCCAAACTTTGTTTGAAATCCTAGAGTTGGCTGCTGCTATTGATCTACGACAGGACACAGCTGAGCCTGGCAGCGAGTTCACATCAAATCGCTGTGTTTGTGATGTGGGCTAGAGGTTAAGAGATTTTGGGATTCCCCTTTAAAAAATAAAAAAAACAACAGAATGTTGGACTGAGATCCAAGAAGACCAGGAGAAGAAGGATACAAGGAAATCATAATTTTAAGGGAAGTCAGCTTTTTATAAAAGAGGTTGTTGTGTTGGTTACTTTGAAGACACCAGTTCTGAGGATTCGGTGTTGGAGATAAGAATGGACAAAATTGTAGGGTGTGACATTTCTCCCCCAGAACTTTACATTTAAATGAAATATAATCATAGTTGTTGTTTTTCTGGTATATATTATTGGTGCCGGGTGCCCATTGGTCTGCACAATTGATGTATGCAATGTTTTTCCAGAAATATGCCTTAATGCAGTGTCTAGTACTGGTTGCCACACTGCATATCAAGCATATCATGTTACCAATGTTGAGTTTGTTAATGGTAACTTAACTGACCCTCTCTCTCTCTCTCTGTCTGTCTCTGTCTCTCCCCCCAGCTTCGTGCCCATGCAGTGAACATGAATGGTGAGCGGGTGGAGAGCCCCATAGACCTGTACATCTATGTCATAGACATGAACGACAACCGGCCTGAATTCAAGAACCAGGTCTACAACGGCTCTGTGGATGAGGGCTCCAAGCCAGGTAAACACAGGAAGGAAGGGAGGGAGGGATAAAACACCACCTCTTTCTCACAGACATGGACGGACGAAAGCTACGATGTAAATCACACTGCAGAGAATAGTGAGTTTTACAACAGTCTTTGTACCTTCCTTTGCTATTCTGCGTGAGAAAAACCGAGCCCGAAGAGGATACCGTTCGAAGCTTTTATGTTTATTTTTTTTTATAGATTTATTCTGCTTCACATTCCACTTGATATAGACTAGAGGCATTTATTCAGATGGAGGGCTTCTGTCCTGCAGTGTGTTCATTTAGCCAGCTCTAGTGCTGGGCTGCATGGCCATAAAGCTGTGGATGTTGTGGCTGGAGAGGATATTGAGGATTAAATGTGCCAAGCTGCAGCTGTAGCTCCACTGACTCATTTTATGTGTTCCCTCATGAGGGAGATGTGTGTGTGTGTGTGTGTGTAAGTGTGTGTGTGTGTGTGTGTGTGTGTGTGTGTGTGTGTGTGTGTGTGTGTGTGTGTGTGTGTGTGTGTGTGTGTGTGTGTGTGTGTGTGTGTGTGTGTGTGTGTGTGTGTGTGTGTGTGTGTGTGTGTGTGTGTGTGTGTGTGTGTGAAATATTGAGAGAAAGACTGATGAGCCAGGACTTATTGCACTAACGGTGATCTGAAATCTGAAGAGGTTTCCTGGGCCTAGCTGTGTACTTTACTTTTCTCACTAACTCTCTCTTTCTTTCTCTTTTTCACTCTGAACTGATTTTGCTACAAATTCTCCCACCCCAACACAAGGACGCACGCACGCGTGCACACACACACACACACACACATCCCCAAACCTCGGCAGTAGCATGCGTGACATGCAGCCGAACAATAATCATAAAAAAATAGTTTTAGAATCTAGAGCTCCAGTGGTTTCAGTGGGAAGCCAATTACTGAGTTGAATTCGCTTTCAAATTAAAGAGTCATTTAGAGCCCTAATCCTGTCAGGCACAGAGCAGGACGCCCGTAGAAAGGGTCCACATTAAGCCCCCTAAGAGTGGCGTTTAATGAAATTACCCAGGCGATGGGTGACACGGTGTGAGTCTCCATCTCTCCTCTCTTTTTTTCTACAGAAAGCGAGACAGAGAGAGAGAGAGATGGGTGGAAGATTTATACTTTCCTTCGTTTGAACCAAACCAAAAGCAAAGCCCCTTTCTGCCTGTCCTTTATCTCTCACTGTGTTCCTCTGGTCTTTCTTCCTCTCCTTTCTCTGAGTCCTTTGGAATCTTCCTTCTCTCTCCTCTGCCCCATTGACAAATGCTGCTTTGAAATGTAATGGAGTTTGAGATGCGAGCCGTGGTGTGAATTATCTCTGGACGGAGCCTGTCGCTGGGATGATATCACTATCTCTGGTAATTAGAAGTGTATGGAAACTACTGCTGGAGAGGAGAGGACTGAGAAAGAGAGCAATTGGAAAGGAGACTGGGACAGAGAGAGAAGAGCGTAATAAGGAATAGAGGAAGAGGGAGAGATCAGTGTGTGTATGAACCAAGGTTATTATAGTAAACAAACAAAAAAATCCTAACAAATAAAATACAATTACAAACCCGTTTTGAAATACTAAAACTGTACTGAAACTATTATATAAGACTCCAAAACGAACTAGAATAAAATAAAATTCATCACGAATTAGGTTCAGTTTTATTATTCGTTTTTCTCAAAATATTGGGGTTTTCTAATCATCTTATGCATTATTAATATCTCCAAAAACACAATAACTACAGAATAATATTGAAACTGAATATAAATGTGTGTGTAAAACTAAATAAAAAACATCAAATCAGATTGATCCGACACTAACCGAAACAAAACTGAACTTGTACAACTAACCTTGTGGGGACACACCATTCAGTCCCATTCAAAATTGTATTTTCCCTAACCCCTAACCCCTAACCCCTAACCCCTAACCCCTAAACCCTAACCCCTAACCCCTAACCCCTAACCCCTAAACCTAACCAATAACTTAATCCTAACCTTAACCCTAGCTCCTAACCCCTAAACCTAACCAATAACTTAATCCTAACCTTAACCCTAGCTCCTAACCCCTAAACCTAACCAATAACTTAATCCTAACCTTAACCCTAACCCCTAAACCTAACCAATAACTTAATCCTAACCTTAACCCTAGCTCCTAACCCTAAACCTAATTCTAACACTAATTCTAACCTTAACCCTAAACCCCCTAGAAATAGCATTTGACCTTGTGGGGACTAACAAAATGTCCCTAGTTGGTCAAATTGTTGTTTGTTAACAATTCTTGTGGGGACTACTGTTCCCCACAAGTATAGTTAAACATGTCCCCACATGCACGTACACACACACACACACACACACACACACACACACACACACACACACACACACACACACACACACACACACACACACACACACACACACACACACACACACACACACACACACACACAGCTTTAAGTACTGTTAAAGCTTCAGGCATTCTAAATGAGTGTGGCTATAGGAAAACATAACTGGCTCTAAGAATTGTTTGTCCAACAATGTTATGGAAACACTGTAACCATCTGTACTGTGAAGGTTTCCCACACCCTCTCTCTTTCACACTCACAGAGATGCTTCAAAGGTAGGCTGCAAGAGTGGAGTGTGTATGATTGTGTGTGTGTGTGTGAGAGGAGGTGTGTGTGAGGACGGGAGTAAGTGGACAAGTTCCTTTTTCATGGCCCATTTTCACATTTTAGGCCATTCCATTGGTCCTTAAGTGAAGTCTACACTCACCCGGGACACCGGGCCATGCAAAACGAACTTACTCGTCCACTTACTCCCGACCTCACACACAATCATACACACTCCACTCTTGCAGCCTACCTTTGAAGCATCTCTTTGAGTGGCCTATTCCTTTTCACTTGATCCTGTGCCATCCAAATCTGTGCATAGCCTAGTCAGTGGTCAAGTTAACAGGTTGCTAGTTAGCTACATGATTAGCTAGCTAAACAATGCAGTTTGTTATCAAACCCCCAAAAAATGTGCGGCTCGCGAGTAGGCCGTTTTAAACTACTCGCGAGCTGCACATTTTTTGGGGGTTTGATAACAAACTGCATTGTTTAGCTAGCTAATCATGTTAACTGCATTGTTTAGCTCGAATCCATTGTTTAGCTCGAACTGCATTGTTTAGCTCGATAGCACGAATCCGCAGCAGAGAGAAAAACATAGCTCTGGGAATATTGGGTATCGTTATATCATTTAATATGCCATAAGTTTTACATGATTTTGGCTAGAGGCACACGGTCTTCAGCAGAAAGCGGTTTCATGGAAAGGTGCAAGCATTGACTGTAGCAGGTGTTCCATGTTGTGTTCTGTGCGGAAACATCTGCACTTAAAAGTGCTGCTCCATGGCGACAAACAGGTCGCCCGTTAACGCGCTAATAAAAACACACAACTATAGTAACCTTGGTTTGAATGTGTTTGCGTGCAGTGTGTTTGTCCCCGCGTTCAGTATGTACGCCCAGATTGACTGTTGCCTCCTCGTTCTCAGGTACATTTGTGATGCACCTGGCAGCCTTCGATAATGACGACAACACCACGGCCAATGGGATGGTGCGCTACCGGATCCTGTCCCAGACGCCACACAGCCCCATCCCCAACATGTTCACCATCAACAGCGAGACTGGAGACATCGTCACCGTGGCAGCAGGCCTCGACCGCGAGGTCAGTAACCCTGGTAACGCTGGTGGGATGTGTCCTCGGTGAAAAGTAGAGAGTTTTTCTGGTCAGGACAAAACAACTCCTGGCTGTCCACATAAGACATGAGGATAATGTGAAGGTGAATAAGCAGTGCTGCAACTGCCTCTGGGAAAGTTATGTAACAGAATCAGGCGGTGTGTTGTTTTTAGGCTATTTCCATTGTATTTTTCAACTCAAAAGAGGTCCATTTTTGGGCCTTAAGGCGTGTGTGGTTCTAGCCCATCTAGCATACATGTTCTTCGTGGGTGTCTGTCACCACGCGTCACGCTCTGCTCAGCGTTTCCCAAGCCGCCCCCTTGAGGTCACCTTGTTTATGGAGCTGTCACGTTATGACAACATCCTAACATCTTTATTTAAGTGACACGGATGTCCCTGTGACAACACTGTCAACGCCCTAAAGGGAATCTCTCTGCTGCATCACCCTAGCTACCTGTCACTGCTGACAGACCTATTAACAGCGCGTCATGGAGCCTTCAGGTGTGTGTGTGTGTGTGTGTGTGTGTGTGTGTGTGTGTGTGTGTGTGTGTGTGTGTGTGTGTGTGTGTGTGTGTGTGTGTGTGTGTGTGTGTGTGTGTGTGTGTGTGTGTGTGTGTGTGTGTGTGTGTGTGTGTGTGTGAGTTCGCACCCTTGACACCTGTCAAACACACACTGAAGTACATGGATGGAAGGAAGAGAGAGGCTGATGAGTTGGACATGGAAAGAGAAAAGGAAGGGAGGGATGAGAGATAACGGCAGGTAGCCTCTAGTGGTTAGAGCGTTGGACTTGTAACCGAAAGGTTGCAAGATCGAATCCCCAAGCTGACAAGGTAAAAATCTGTCGTTCTGCCCCTGAACAAGGCAGTTAACCCACTGTTCCTAGGCCGTCATTGAAAATAAGAATTTGTTCATTTAACTGACTTGCCTAGTTAAATAAAGGTAAAATAAAAATATATAAAACATATAACTGAGTGATACAGAGAGGGAACAGTATGAAACAATATGGGAGACACAAGAAAGGAAGGAAGGGAGGGATGGATAGAAAAGGAGATAAATTGATGAAGACAGAGGAAACATTTTAGCTTAACCCCTGCTTGTTGTTCCACATCTCTTTTATCCGAACACTGCCAATCCAACCTGATTCATTCCCAATGTTGGATTAGAGCTAACACACACACACACACACACACACACACACACACACACACACAGAAATACACACAAACATTCTTTCTTTCTTTTACACACAAACAATCTTTCAGTTGGCGCACACCAATGTACTTACCTCCGAAAGTTTCCTCCAGCATTCCCGTAGAGAACAGATAAGAACACCCTTACCCTTGCAGAAATCTGAGTGCATATATACATAAACATGAATACTTAACAGAACAGGAGGCTGACAGAGAGCGAATGAGAGAGTAGCACAGGCGTCGCTGTTACTCTAGCCCAGTTTTCAGAGTTCGGCTACAATCTCATAAAGGTCTCTCTGCCTGCCTTTCCTCAGGAGACGCCAGCTTAAAGGAGGTTTTCTCCAAGAAGCCAGATGTCTAAGTGCGCCCTCTCTCTGATCTATCACTTTCTCCCCTGACTCCTCTCCCCTACCACACATGCCTTTCAACACGTTCCCTTCTTCCTCACTCTTCCCATCCACCGCTATAGTTCTCTTATCCTTAGCCCTTGCTTTCCTTCTTCTTCGTCTTTTAAAAAAAAACTTGTACGCTACTCGGCTCATCCCAGCCTCTGTATCCTTCCTCTGTCGTCTTTTCTCTTTCCCTTTGTTTCGCCATGGTCTAGGAACGGTAGACTCAGTGGCAGCAGCTCTGTGGAGAAGCAGCTAGTGCAGTGCAGGACAGTGTGGGGGGGCGTAAGGGCGTAGTGTGGAGAGTAGTTGGTGATCTGTCGTGGTTTCGAGAGGTTCCGAGGTGCTCTACATAATTAGCGGCTTGTCTAATTAGTGGGCCTGCGGTACACACTGCAGATTCTCCCTGATAGGACTGGCGGGCCAGCTAGGGCTCCTGAACAAGATGTGTGTTTGTGTGTGCGTACTTGCGTGCATACGTGCACGTGTGTGTGTTCGTGTGAGCGCACATCTGTGTGTGCATGTGTGGATGTGAATGTGTGTGTGGTGGGGGGTCGAGAGGCTGCTGAGCAGAGCTGAGCTGAGCTGTCTAATCCTTCTGATGTGGATTCACAGTCTAATTGGGATATTTACTCTGTAATTAGCAGGTGAGGGAGACACTGGGAGTGTAATTGGGAATCCCAGGGAAGAGACACATTATCCTGACAGCTCCCAGGTCCTGTCCCCTATGCCTGCCTGCCTGCCTGCCTTTGTCTGCAGCCTGGGACAGGGGGAGAGAGGGAGGGAGGTATACACACAAACAAACTCAAAGGGGTTTTCATAAAAACACATACACATACCGGTATAATCAAATCTCTATGAATAGGGCAGCATTCTAAGGTGAATGGGTTGGTTTCAGCACCATGGACAGCTCAGCAGAGCGCCATAGCTGTTGTGGTTTCCCATTTATGTTGACCTTAGGCCCATGGACAGCTCTTACATGGGCTGTTGTGTAAAGCTGTGACACATTCAGCTTCTCTCTGCTGATTCTCAACTCTCCTCCTTTCTGGAGAGCATCTCCAAACAAAATGGTGGCTGTGAATTGTAGGCTACACATAGGAGAGCTGGTTGCCCCAACGCAACACGTGAGGAAAGAAGAACATGAACCAATTTCTAAAAAGGCACAGCAACTGTGTGAAGAGTAGGGGGAGGAGATAAAAAAATGGAGGGAACATTTCTCTGTGTTCCCCCAGGTAGGAGTGCTGTTCTGTACAGACAGCTCAAAAAAACACTTTCAGCGTTCCTTTCCACAGTGCTTGGGCTCCCATTAAGATGAGTGATAGGGCCCGAGGTAGGGGCCAAGGTAGGGGAGGGAGAACAGTCATGGGAGGGGATGAACAAGCCGTTTTGCTTCTAATTTCGTCAGAGACATACCAGACCCACACTGGCAAAGCTGTTACCAGGCTAAAGGTTTGTGGCTGAGGAGAGAACCACAGTGGGTGTAGAGGCAACCCAATGTGTGTGAGAGAGAGACAGAATGTGTGTTGTGTAAAATGGTTTATTATTTCTGCACAACCTAAAGAAGAGGATACATTGACCTCCTTGTACTCGTTATGCAGTTTTGTATGATTGAGCATTGAGTGTTGTTGTTTTTTTCACTGTGTGTGTAAGTTTGATTTCTGGTTTCTCTTCTTAACTGTCTCTCTCTTCTCTCTGTGTGATTGTCCTGTAGAAAGTGTCCCAGTACAGCATCATAGTCCAGGCCACGGACATGGAGGGCAACCTAAACTTTGGCCTGTCTAACACGGCCACCGCCATCATCTCCGTCACAGACATCAACGACAACCCGCCGGAGCTCACCTCCAGAACCGTGAGTAGAGAGTAGGGCTGTTGCGGTGGCCCTATTACTATTACCACCACACCAGCAGTCATGAGTCATGACCGCAGTAAAATTCCCTCAGGACGTGCGTAGTGTCCAACTCGCTAAGGCTCAGTTGTCCTTCTAACCATTCTGACGTCACTGCAATCAAAACAGTGTTGTGCTTTTACAACTCACCTCACTGCGATTGATCCATTTGAAGCAAGATGTTCAACAACAGGTTGAAACTGAGTGGAAAACATGGTGATTGTGAATGTGGCTTTAAAGCCTAACAACGAAATGGACAGTGCTTTCGAAGGTGATGATCAATTCAAAACACTCATATGCATATTAGAGCTTATACATATGCATAGGCCTATATATGCCCGAAAAAAAGAAAACAAAACTGAATTTAAATAAGGATTATGCTTTTCGTTGTACAATACATAGCCTACTGCACAGAATAACATTTTTAAAAAAAATGTTTAAGATGTCTTTAATTGGTCAAGCCTATATTCCAAAATGAAACAAATTGTAGTAATGGCCTTTGAGTGTGGACTGTATTATAAATCATACTGGATGGACTGGTTACCTTATGCTAGGGAGAGGCCTGGGCAATGCTATTGGTTCATTACTTGTGCAGGGCGGCTTTACCGAGTTCGCTTACAATTCTAGTGGATTTGTATTTGATTTCGAATAGCCTAGTAATAGGTGCTTTCCCCCGCCCCCCCACCTTCATAATTAACTGGGTGTCACATTAGGCTACCGTTAGCTATAGAATATCTCACCACCGTGCGTTTCCATCTCCTCACCTCTCCCCTTCATTACTTTTCTCAAGCATGCAGAGAGAGGAGGTGTCAACAGATTAATGAAATATGTTTAGTTGTGAAAACATGTTACTTTCGATGTTCCCAAACAGATTTCAGATGGTTTCCCCCGAATGAAGCACCTGGTAGCTGAAGGAACAGGGTTGGGGAGCCCGTGGCATACAGAGTTTGGGTGGAATATCACTTGTCGAGCAGCGAGAGGCTGCATACTCTTTAAACAATGGTTGATGCAAGGAGTTGAATAACCGGAGGTGGGATAAGTGGCATCCCTTCGCTATTGGAGTGCTTAGGCAGATGGCATGTAGTTTTCCCCTGCCCCTGTTCCTGCCCATTTGATAATGGGTCATTCTAAATCGAAACCAGGTTTACATATTAGTAAAGAATATATTCATTTGAGAATTGTCCGATGGGTGATAAGATGATCACTTGACGAGAGAACGGTGAGTGCAGCCTGAGGTAAGGGTCAGAGTGCAAGCTTTTTTTTGTTGTGCTTCTTTCTCAAATCATCTGTAGTCACGTCATGCAGCCCATATACGTTTGGATTTCGAAGGCATTATAAGGTTTGTATCCTTGACAACTAAAGTTGCCAAATAACTCTGAGCCTATAGGACCCGTTTCAAATGATTACTTTTACACTCAACATAGCTTTCATATGTGCCCTCTCTCCGGAATGGGAAAAATATCCTTTTGATTTTATTCAGCTAAGTTCAATTATATTCTTCTTACTGTAAAATCATATAATATGAAATAATGAAACAGGACTCATAAGCATATCTTGTCTGCTAAATGAACAAGCCCACAGCGTATGGCAAGCCGCATAGCCAGATAACACACAGTAAGCCGCTTGCATGACAACAACCGGCTGACAAAACGTCATGACCGCCACAGACCAAGTAAGGGGCGGAAGAGGGAGAGGGAGAGGGGAGGAAAAGGGAGAGGGGGGGGGGGGGGGGGTATGGGAGATGGAGGACTGGAATACAGGGAAAAAGGGTAGAAGACGAAAGTTATAAGGCGAGAGCAGGAAAGGGGTGAAACACAGCCCTGGCATCATCTCAGAGACAGCGCGCACTCCTGACCTGAGTGAAATGAAACATCCAGTCGTTAACGTTCATCACCCGGAGAACAACAGCAAGCAGACGTAACGATGATTATAGTGGTGTAAATGGGGATGATCATTACCGTATATGGGAGAGAAAAAAAAAAGGTCATTCCTGGAGTCAACCAAATCAAAGTACAGAGTGATGTGTGTAACCAAGCAGTATGGAGATCAGCAAGACTAGCATATGTTGCAGCAAATGTATCCATACATCCTCTGGTCTTCCAGGGGATGTTGATCATTATACAGTAGTTCCCCCAGCAGCGATGAGTACCTCTTGAACAAGCCTGCTGTCCACTCACACACATTTTAGTCATTTAGCAGATGCTCTTATCCAGAGCGACTATGTAGTCGTGGTCCCCTGTGGGACTTGAACCAGCAACCCTGGCGTTGCGAGTACCGTGCTCTACCAACGGAGCCACACAGGACACACACAGTCGTACCCTGGAGGCACCATGCTGCCAGACATCGTAAATGTGTGGAGGGTTGCAGATAGGAGAGAGGAGGAGGGATGAGATGAGGGGAGGCGGTGAGTAGAAGCAGTATTCCTGATAGTTGGGAAATGAGAAAACTCTGAATTATTTGTTATCCGAATGGCTGGAATGGGTAGGGTGGCTAAAAAAAGTATAAGGGAGGGATGGCTGAGAGTAAACAGCAAGGAAGGGGCTGTGATTTCGACAGCACAGTGCAAGCAATTAAGCAATTAAGCAATTAAGCAGGCACTTCTGTACATAAGCAGGTACTTATGATTGTAAGCAAAGATGCAATGGCTAGTGAAGGTCTTCACATTTTCTTACTTCAAAGTACATCTAAAAAGCGATTATATTAGAGGTTTTTCTCCTATAGAGCTGCACAACCTACTCCACATTTTCAAAAGGAACGATGTCTTGATTGTGTACGTCTTCACACCCCTGAGTTGAAACTTAATGGAAGCACCCTTGGGCAGCCATTGCCGCTGTGAATCATTTTGAATAATATTCTATTAACTTTGCACAACTCTTAGGGCAATATTATGTCCATTGGTTTTGTCAAAATTGCTCAAGTTCAGTAAATGT
The DNA here is from genome assembly GCF_045791955.1 of Oncorhynchus clarkii lewisi. Taxonomy (NCBI): domain Eukaryota; kingdom Metazoa; phylum Chordata; class Actinopteri; order Salmoniformes; family Salmonidae; genus Oncorhynchus; species Oncorhynchus clarkii. The sequence continues at coordinate 39,945,467 of NC_092155.1, read as the reverse complement.
GCGAAGAAATCATTGAGTCAGTGCCGAGGCCACTCAGGAACACTCATAACCCCTTGGAAAGCCATTCTGGTGTGTCTTTGGCATAAACATGTGTGCAATTGTCTCACTGAAACATGAAACTATATCCCAGTGTTCGGTTTCAGAAGACTGAGGAGGTTTTTCCTTTAACTTTTTACCTGGGTTTTGCTCCTATCATATTTATTTTGATCCTGACAAACTCCCCAGTCCCTGCCGATGGCAAGCATACCCATACCATGATGCTGGCACCACATGATGCAGCAACATTGAAAATGTGGAGTAAGTTGTGTTGTTTGGTAGGAAATGAATCAAATTTAAATTCCAGGTAGCAGATAATGGACATTATCATATATTTATGTAGTTGGTGCTGTATATTAATTAATATACATTACCAGTCAAAAGTTTGGAGACACCTACTCATTCAAGGGTTTTTCTTTATTTTAACTATTTTCTACATTGTAGAATAATAGTGAAGACATCAAAACTATAAAATAACACATATGGAATCATGTAGTAACCAAAGACGTGTTAAACTAATCAAAATATATTTGAGATTTGAGATTCTTCAAAGTAGCCACCCTTTGCCTTGATGACAGCTTTGCACACTCTTGGCATTCTCTCAACCAGCTTCACCTGGAATGCTTTTCCAACAATCTTGAAGGAGTTCCCACATTGTGGAGGCCAGGTCATCTGATGCAGCACTCCACTCCACTCCACTCTCCTTCTTGGTCAAATAGCCCTTACACAGCCTGGAGGTGTGTTGGGTCATTGTCCTGTTAAAAACAAATGATAGTCCCACTAAGTGCAAGCCAGACTGGATGGTGTATCGCTGCAGAATGCTGTGGGAGTCATGCTGGTTAAGTGTGCCTTGAATTCAAAATAAATCACAGACAGTGTCACCCTCACATCATCACACCCCTCCTCCATGTTTCACGGTAGGAACCACACATGCGGGGGAACATCCATTCTCCACAAAGACACGGTGGTTGGAACCAAAAATCTCAAATTTGGACTCATCAGACCAAAGGACAGATTTTCCCCGGTCTCATGTCCATTTCTCATGTTTCTTGGTCCACGAAAGTCTCTTCTTATTGGTGTCCTTGAGTAGTGGTTTCTTTGCAGCAATTCGACCATGAAGGCCTGATTCACACAGTCACCTCTGAACAGTTGATGTTGAGATGTGTCTGTTACTTGAACTTTGTGAAGCATTTATTCAGGCTGCAACTTCTGAGGCTGGTAACTCTAATGAACGTGTCCTCTGCAGCAAAGGTAACTCTGGGTCATACATTCCTGTGGCAGTCCTCATGAGAGCCAGTTTCATCATGGTGCTTGATGGTTTTTGCAATTGCACTTGAAGACACATTCAAAGTTCTTGAGATTTTCCGAATCAACTGACCTTCATGTCTTAAAGTAATGATGGACTCTAATTTCTCTTTCCTTATTTGAGCTGTTCTTGCAATAATATGGACTTGGTCTTTTACCAAATAGAGCCATATTCTGAATGCCACCCCTACCTTGTTGCAACACAACTGATTGGCTCAAACACATTAAGAAGTAAAGAAATTCCATAAGCTAACTTTTAAAAAGGCACACCTGTTAATTGAAATACATTCCAGGTGACTACCTCATGAAGCTGGTTGAGAGAATGCCAAGACTGTGCAAAGCTGTCATCAAGACTGTGCAAAGCTGTCATCAAGGTTATTTCAAAGGGTAGTTTTTAAAAATAAAGAAAAACCCTTGAATGAGTACAGATTTGTCCAAGAATGTCAATGTCAATATATTTTGATTTGTTTATTTTTACACTTTGTTTTATGGTTACTACATGATTTCCATATGTGTTATTTCATGATGATTTCAGTTTGTGTATATGTGACATTTTGCATGACTTTGTAAGATGTCCTGTTTTAACACCTGATATGATGTTTTAAGTACTTTCATTCTAAATAACAATGCAATATGCAGTTAATTCATAGTTTTTAAAATCAACTTCAGCAATGAAAAACCCTTTTCAAATGAAGCCCTCAATGTGAACATACCATAGAACTACCAGAATACAATTAAATGTCCAAACTTTTGACTGGTACCGTATATGGTTTCTAACTTAGAAAAGTATTTTGTACATCAATTGTACAATGGATGCTCCCTGCATATAAAAACCACAAAGAACGCAAGATCTTAATTTCTATGACTCACACAATCTTGATAGAAAAAAAACCCTAATTGAATCAATTACATTTGGAAAAACTAATTTGAGTGTACATTAGCAAGCCAGCAGCAGCTGAAATAGAAAGTGAATTCTCTCCTCCCTTCCTCCCCGCTTTTAGCTTGTGGCTATCAAGTGTCTAACTGGCTAGGTTTAGGATATTTACTAGCCCATACCAGTGACAAACTTAGCTATGTTAGTGACATAACTGTTGTTACATTTTGACACAGGCCCTTGAGCAGGCGTATTCATGCATGTATGTGTATTTCATTAACCCTGTGTCAGTCATTAAGCCACGCCGAGCCCTCCAGTGGCCCAGGGGCGATCTGAGCTGATTAATTCAGCTGTTTATCGGAGCTCCAGTGCAGAAAAGGAAAGAGCTTACGCAGGTGGAGCGCCTCGCGGCACAATCATTAGGAGAGAGCTGAGAGGTGAGGGAGAACGGGGGAGAACGGGGGAGGGAGGCAGGCACTGTACGACAAGAGCAGGGGAAGACGGGGATATAGGAAAGGTAAGAGACAGAAATGAGAGGAAAGAAAGGGACATCAGCAAAGGCGGTTTATTATGAAGCTTCACATATAATATATGTATATCCGACTGTACGGTATGTTTTGAGGCCATGTGGATGTCTTGTCAGCATGACTTTTAGCATGTGTTTTTTTTTCTTCCTATCTGCAGCTTCTCCGGGTTGTGAGTAGGCGGGTGTGTTGGGGAGCTGAGGTGCTGAAAACAGCAGAAGTATCATTTTCACGCTGGACGTTACCATAGGAGTTAGCATTAGCATGCACCCTGGGGGGCCAATAAGATCCTTATGAGGATGAGTTAGCAGATTCGCTAAGCATGTGTCAGGCGTAGAGCTCATCAGCGCTATGTTGCCACACAGCAGGGGCAATCACAGAGAGAGGGGTGGAGAGGGAGGAGAGGAGAAGGTTGTGGGCTGCAAGGCCCGAGAGTAAGTAGATGGGGATAGGGTGGAGGAGAGAGAAATAAACAATAGAAGGTGGTGGGTTGAAGGGGAAGAGAGTGAGGAGACAAATGAAAGCCGACAAACATTTTAATGGCAGAAAAGTTCCTTCCAACAGTCATTTGTTCAACAATTTCACCACTTCTTTACTCCACTGACCATCAATGCACATTGTACAAATGTTCCAGAATTGGATCTGCTGTGGCATCTATGATGGACTATTCTAGCTTTTCCATATCCATAAGGAGAACACACATGGTCAGGACCACTGTAAATCAGACCCCCTTTTTTTTTTTTTTACTATATTAGGATTCTACAGTTGCGGTAGCTGATTGATGATAGTAGTTTGTAACGGATGGAGTCTCGTCCACTGTATTTTTGTTGCGTTGAAGTGCATGTCAATCACCCAGCACAAATGGCGGTTAGCTGAAGAAATGCTGTGGCGGATATTGATGATGATCGCCGTTGTTATTTTGCAAAGTGGAGGTCTTGGATTCACAATGAGCAGGGCACTTTTTACAAGCTCCCTCTACAAATCATCCAGTTCACCAGTGGGCTACATAAAAGCCACTTTGTCGACAATGAAGACCACTAAGCAAATATTTAGTGTTTGCAGCAAACCCAATAAATCTATCAAAGCGTCCCAGAAATAGAACGTTTTGGAGAATTTCTCTTTAATGTTACAGATTAATATTTCATCAGGCCTATCAGAGGCTGACCTATTTTTCAAGGCAGGCAGGCAGTGGAGTGGGTGGGGTGTTTATGTGTTTCAAAGTGGATGTGTTCATCTGTTTGTGTGATTATCTTTGTACTTTTGCCTGTGAGTTTAAGAAAAAAGTAGATGTGTGTGCGTGCATGCGTGTGTGTGTGTGTGTGTGTGTGTGTGTGTGTGTGTGTGTGTGTGTGTGTGTGTGTGTGTGTGTGTGTGTGTGTGTGTTCCCCGTGCTCAGTAGTGAGGAATAATCCCAGCCAGTAGGAAACACCAGCTTGGCCTGGATCCTTTTCTCCTCTCTCATCCTGACATCACCTGGGCTCCATGATGAAGCTCTCTGTCACCCCCATCTGCCCCTCTCCCACCGCCCCTCCCCTCCCCTTCTCTCCCCTGCCTCCCCCTCTCCCCTTTCCCCCTACCACCCCCTCTCTCCTCTCATCTGCCTCCCCCTACCTCCTGCTCTGCCTCCCCCTCCACCTCCTCACTGCCAATAATGTGACGGCAGGATGAAGACAGTCCTCGTGCACCATTACTTTCACTGTGTGATTATTCCTCTGTTCTTTCTGTTATTCACTGTGGGCCTGGAACACCTTAAAATGACACCCCTCTTAAGCACAGACCCACTGGGCACAGACGTCCGTTCAACGTCTAATTCAACGTCTAAACGTCTAAAATCCTACAATGTGATTTTCTGGATTTATTTTTCTCATTTTGTCTGTCATAGTTTAAGTGTACTACCTATGATGAAAATTACAGGCCTCTCTCATCTTTTTAAGTGGGAGAACTTGCACAATTGGTGGCTGACTAAATACTTTTTTGCCCCACTGTATGTCCCTAAATGTCCCTATTATAGAAAAAACTTTCCTCAAATCAGCATGGAGAATACCCTGGCCTAGCCAACAACAACATCAAAACAGACTTCGTGAAGAGTGTATACACGCACACACACACACACACATACACACGCTGCCTCTTTATCCAATCCCAGCAGATGAACAGGACCACCCCGGGAACCCTCTTTTTCCTGAAGAATGTCATTGGTTCTCTAGACGACCATCTTGCTAGAGCTTCCTAATCTCACTGTGTTTGTGTGCTGGGTCACAGTGTGTCTCAGCGTGTCTCGGTGGGGGGGGCCTAATGTTATTGTGTGTAGTCTATGCAGACAGAGAAGGTCTCCTGCGCCTGTAGGGCAGCGATCATCAGCTAGAATTCAGCCACGGGACAATTATTTTCTTGAGCGGATGGTTGGGGCCCGGAACATAATTACAAATAATTTATAGACAGCAAATTGACTGCAAGAAGCCCAAACAAATATAATATTTGACAAAAAAAAAAAAAAAAAAAAAAAAAAAAATTACATTTGTATACTATCACATACAGTATGTCTCTCTATATCTACAGTATATCTCTCTACTTTCCCAAAATGTCAATCACTTGGAGCTGATTTGCTGTTGTCTATACAGTCTTTTATATCCAACAATTAAAATAATAAAATCACCCGCGGGCCGAATTCGTCCCGCGGGCCGCCAGCTGGGGGGGCCTGCTTGACAGACTGCTAAGCTGTGATCAGTTCCCAACCATAACAGACAGACTGACTCCTCTGCTGTCCTTATCAGGACAAAACACATGTGTTTCTGCAGGACATCTAAAAACCCACTCAGAGACACACAAACACATGTCCACTGCCGCTTAAGCCCTCCCAAAAGCAGGCCTTTTTCTCTCTCTCTCTCTCCATCCCCCGCTCCCTCCACCAGTCTCTCAGAAGAACAGAAAGATGGTGAGAGGGCAATAAGAAAATTCTTCAAAATGTGGAGGCAGAGGATAGCGCGGGTGTTTAGCTTGTTTTATGCCCCTAACGCACTGGAGTAGTGCTTGTGGAGTGACGGGATAGTTAAGCCAATCGACTGCCTACTTACACAAAGAAGGAGGCGGTGGAGACTTCTGCTAACTCCTCTCATCTCTCTCTCCCTCTTTCTTACCCCTCACAGTTTTCAGGGGAGGTCCCAGAGAACCGGGTCAATGTTGTGGTTGCCAACCTGACCGTGATTGACCGGGACCAGCCACACTCGCCCAACTGGAATGCCGTGTACAGGATCATCAGCGGAGACCCGATAGGTCACTTCACCATCATCACCGATCAACACACCAACGACGGCATGGTTACCGTAGTGAAGGTAAGGCCCTGTGAGCAATCAAGACAATGGTACATAATCTCAAACAAAAATGCCGTGGAGAGTTTTGTCTATAGCAGATTGGTTCAAAGCTGTTCCACGGAGATTTACATGTAGGAAAGTTACAGGGGGAAAAAAGGACCCAATTCTGTTTGACCTTTGCTCTGAAAAACATTTCATATTGAATGGGCAGGTGGTGCTAAAATAGTGAACAATTCCACGTCAATCAGCAACTGCGAAATCTAGTGAAGATCTGGTGAAAACGGATATTCTCCAGGTCTCACCTAGACCCACTTATCATATCCATTTCAAAAGCACACTTCTTCACCGAGCCTACAGAAAGGTCAAGGTTGAGTGAGGACTGTTGTTGTCAGGTCTATATCGTATGATATTTTATTTTAGTAACCATACGACATGTCCTTGTGAGGTTGATGTAGCACATTCAGTGTTATCCCATTAATCTGTGTGTTGCGTGTCAGATCTATAAGTCAGTGTGTGTCCGCCCCAGGCTGTACACTAGCTATAGGCTGGGGAGGGGCAGCTAAGGACACAACACAATGGGAGCTTTGACTTTGAAACCCCCTAGCTAAGTCTAATTGAGGGATAGGGTAGGTCCTTCACAAGCACATGGGCGAGCATTTATGCACCAACCTCGCACGCACACACACACACACACACACACACACACACACACACACACACACACACACACACACACACACACACACACACACACTGAACCCGCACACACACATATATAATGGCTACTAAGACCATTGCAACAAATTCGATATTGATTTCTCAATTACAAATTGCAGTGGTGTTATAATGTTCTAGCTACTGAGGTGGATGGATACAACAACACAGCCGTGTCTTGTCATCCTATCTGTTTACCGTTTTAGGAACAGGCTTGTGTGTGAGTGTGAGTTTTTGTGTGTGTGAGTGTGAGTTTTTGTGTGTGTGCATGCCTGTACAGGTATACTGTATACAGTGTGTATATTTTGACTAGTTTTGATTCCTCTTTCTGCTCCTTTTGTCTGTCTGTGTGACTCTACAATAACATTTTGAGGAATGGCATTAACACCTCTCTATTTCTCTCCGCACCTCAGGCACTGGCATTTTGCTTTCCTTCATTATCTCTAGATGACTGGATTTTACACTGAACCAAAAATATTAACGGAATAAGTGTTGGTCCCATGTTTTATGAGCTGAAATGAAAGATCCCAGAAAGGTTCCATATGCACAAACAGCTTATTTCTCTCAATTAGTGTACAAATTGGTTTTACATCCCAGTTAGTGAGCATTTCGCCTTTACCAAGATAATCCATCCACCTGACAGGTGTGGCATATTAAGAAGCTGATTAAACAGCAGGATCATTACACAGGTGCATCTTGTGCTGGGGACAATAAAAGGCCACTCTAAAATGTGCAGTTTTGTCACACAATGCCACAGATGACTCACGTTTTGAGGGAGTGTGTAATTGGCATGCTGACTGGAAGAATGTCCACCAGAGCTGTTGAATGCTACCATAAGCCGCCTCCAACGTCGTTTTAGAGAATTTGGCAGTAAGTCCAACCGGCCTCACAACCGCAGACCATGTGTAAATACGACTGCACTTCCGGCTTCTTCACCTGCGGGATTGTTTGAGGACAGCCACCAGGACAGCTGATGAAACTGTGGGTTTGGACAACCAAAGAATTTCTGCACAGAATCCGTCTCAGGGAAGATCATCTGAGTACTCGTCGTCCTCACCAGGGTCCTGACCTGACTGCAGTTCGGCGTCGTCACCGACTTTATCAGGCCTATATGGCCACTGGCACGCTGGAGAAATCTGCTCTTCACGGATGAATCTCGGTTTCAACTCTACCGGGCAGATGTGGCGTGTTGTGAGCGTTTTACTGATGTCAACATTGTGAACAGAGTGCCCCGTGGTGGCGGTGGGGTTATGGCATGGGCCGGCAAAAGCTACAGTCAACGAACACAATTGCATTTTATCGATGGCAATTTGAATGCACAGAGATACCGTGAGGAGATCCTGAGGCCCATCGTCGTGCCTTTCATCCATCGCCATCACCTCATGTTTCAGCATGATAATGCACAGCCCCACGTCGCAAGGATCTGTACACAATTCCTGAAAATATCTCAGTTCTTCCGTGGCCTGCATACTCACCAGACGTCGCCCATTGAGCATGTTTGGGATGCTCTTTCACAGCCATTGAAGAGGAGTGGGATAACATTCCACAGGCCACAATCAACAGCCTGATCAACTCTATGCGAAGAAGATGTGTCGTGCTGCATGAGGCAAATGGTGGTCACACCAGATACGGACTGATTTTCTGATCCACGTCCCTTCCTTTTTTTGAAGGTATCCATGACCAACAGATGCATATCTGTATTGCCAGTCATGTGAAATCCATAGATTAGGGCCTAATGAATTTATTTTCTTATATGAACTGTAACTCAGTAAAATCTTTGAAATTGTTGCATGTTGCGTTTATATTTGTGTACAGTGTAGAATACTTTTCATCACTACTCGCTCCCTGATGTACAATTGAGCAGGTAGGCGGGCGGGCAGCCGTAAGCTGCCGTAGCAACCCCAGGGAGGATATCAGGAAATCATAAATTAAGAGCCAGGAGCAGCGCGAGGAATAGACCGTCTCAACAAGTAAACAGGAAGGCTTTGAGTCTCTCTGGGGAGCGGAGCCGGAATGGCTACCAACTCTATAATCGGTTTCACATCAGACAACCTGGAACGCATAGGTAGCAGGGAAACGGGGGGAACATCACAGAGCCGCATTTGAATTCTTGTGGTATGTGTTTACTGAGGAGGCCTCTCTGGCTGCTAGTGGAGGCACATCAGCAGAACACGCTGACATCTCTCACATGCTTACTGAGACAGCTCCCCTGGGACCCAGCGCTGCTCTGTAAACAAGGACTGAGGTCTTAACCTGCACATGTCACACGTGTAGAGAACTCTCTGCGGAACCGAGAAGAACACCAATAAGGAATCCTGGATTGAAACAGAGGCACCACAGAATCACACACAGACAAACATACACACACATGCGCCCGTATGCACACGCACACACACACACACTATTTTGCCTTTAATAAGTCATTAGGATATGTAAATTCAAGAAGCCTGTGATGAACACAGGAAATGATAGGGGTGACTACACACCAGAGAGAAGAAAGGAGAGGAGTGGGAAGGAGGAAGTGAGGAGTAGACGGGAGAGTTGCCAATGAGGAGAGGAGGCAGGGTAGATTATATTAGGAGGGGGGAGGGAGGGAGGGAAGTGAGGAGAACGGGGAGCAGGGGAATGGAAGCACTTAGGAGGAGGAGGGGATGAAGAGCAGATTCGGGAAGGAGAAGAGGAACGAGAGGGATGGAGTAAAAGGTGGAGGGGGAGATGGAGTGAGTGATGGATCACAGGAAGGAGGTGGAGGCTAGGTTATTGACCTTTAACCCCCTCGTTCTGCTCTCCTCCCCTAGGATGTGTATGTGTTAGTGAGCCTTCAGATACGCCGGACCTCCCTGTGCACTGAACACCACTGGATATGGATCAAAGAGCTCCGAGTACACCACTGGTTCACCCCACACAGACACACACAAAAGGGCAGGGCACGTACACAGAGACAGAAGGGCAGGGCACGCCAACACCAGCCATCTCTTCTTATTACTTGTGCACGTACACACATACCCCACCGTGGCATCTGTCAGATCCAATCCCCTCATCACCCTGGCTGCTTGATTATGAATGCTTTTTATATCTCTGCCCGTCGTGTCCGTTCGCTGCTAACACTGAGGCGATGCAACACACAGATGTGCTCCAAATCATTACAGTCACAATCAAACCCAGCAGACACCAGCCCCCTTGGCGCTAATCATCAACCGGATAGCTAACTGTAATCAGACCGAGCATCACGCAACACCCAACATATTTGTTTGTGTGTTTCTGGTTATTTGAATCTGGGTTTGTGTTGTCTTCATTAAGCCAGCCCAGAGCTGTCGCTCCGTTTTAGGGTCACAGGGCAGATCGCCCTTGTAGGTGGCTGGAGCTAGCCGACGCGCGCACACACACACACACACACACACACACACACACACACACACACACACACACACACACACACACACACACACACACACACACACACACACACACACAGTGAGGAGTTTACCCAGCGTGAACTGAACAGGGAGCACTACAGCAGCCAGTCCATGAATAGTTTAAGGCCTGCCTAACCCACTCAGTGTTAGCAGGGTAACTACAGGTAGGGGTATAGAGGTCCCTCTAAGTTTAACGGTAACGTTGTTCAAATTCATCCCAGCCATCGCGGAAGCTAGCACTGCTCAGCACCAGGACTCAGCTCTCTCGCTCTCTCGCTCTCTCTCTCTCTCTCTATGTGCGTGTTCAACACCTGTAGGTGGAGGATAGAGGGACTGAGGAACTGGAGGAGAATGTTTAAGTGTTCTGGGGATGGGTGGGGGTTAGATGGCACCGTGGGTTTGATCCCTCTCTTGTTATTTCTCTCCCGTATATATTTCTTCTCACCGTAGTGCAGGGTTTATTTATTTCCTGCTTTCTTTCTCCCGGTTTATTCGACCCTTCCTAGTATTCTCATATTATCCATCTCTCTCGCTCTCTTGTCTCTCGCTACCTCATCATTGATTTGTCTTCTGTTTTTATCTGCCTTCCTTTTTGACTACAGCTTTGCCTCTTTCTCTCTCTGATTGCTATTACCGTTTGACGGACTGTGAGATGACTGATTGTAACCTAATTATCTCCACCTCTCCTCCTCTCCAGCCGGTGGACTTTGAGCAGAACAGAGCCTTCATGCTGACGGTGGTGGTCAACAACCAGGCCCCGCTGGCCAGTGGGATCCAGTCGTCCCTCCAGTCCACATCTGGGGTCACCATCTCTGTGGTAGACATCAACGAACCGCCCTACTTCCCTACTAACCCCAAGTCCATCCGCTTTGAGGAGGGCGTCCCCGCTGGCACCTCTCTCACCACATTCTCAGCCAGCGACCCTGACCGTTTCATGCAGCAGAGCATCAGGTACTGGACACACACACACACACACACACACACACACACACATATACAGACACACAAACACACACACATTCACGCACACGCTCACACTCTCTCCCAACCCTGACTGCTTCCTGAGCTGAGCATTAGGTACTGGACACACACATTTACACACACACACACACACTTATACAGACACACAAACACACACACATTCACGCATGCACGCACACGCTCACACTCTTTCCCAACCCTGACTGCTTCCTGAGCTGAGCATTAGGTACAGTGGGGAACTATGCAAACAAACGGTCTCCTCTCTCTCTCTCTCTCTTAAGATTTCTATGTAAACTCACTCAGTACAGAGTTGCCCTTCCCCCTGTATAAACTAGCAGTAGTGGCATAGTGGCCAAGTGCCATCTTAGGGCTTATACAGGCCGCAAAAAGTAGTTGCATAGTGAAGCAAAAAAATATATGTTTTATATAGTATGTACATAAGCTTTTTTCTATTTACATTAGCAACGGTATGCCACATGCCAAGAGAGAGTTCGGGGGCTTGGCGATGTGACGTGACATGAATGTTCTACCTCAATAGCTCAAGTGTACTGTACATACCACAGTAGCCAGTAAGCATGCAAACTCTTCAACTAGCTAACATTATGCAAGCACCTTTTCATCTACCATATTACACTCTTGATTAATGCAATAAAAGCATATGACAATCTTGAATAATGCAGCAAATCACGAGCTTGTGCAGATATTTAAAGGTTTATTTTCTCGTCCACGCACTCATACATTTAGCTGCAAGACCATTACACGGGAAAAAGTGGCACAACCGCTAGCTAGCTAGCTAGCTAGCGTCAAGTAACAACATTTGTTTCATGAAGTAGCTAAATTATCATAGCAAGAATGAACGTTTACCCCTCTCGTACGAATATAAAAGTACAGTAATGCCATCATGACCATCTCGAATCCCACCGTACCTTCTCTGCTGTGCAATCTGGTTTCCGAGCCGGTCACGGGTGCACCTCAGCCATGCTCAAGGTACTAAACGATATCATAACCGCCATCGATAAAAGACAGTACTGTGCAGCCGTCTTCATCGACCTTGCCAAGGCTTTCGACTCTGTCAATCACCATATTCTTATCGGCAGACTCAGTAGCCTACAACTACTTTGCAGACAGAGTTCAGTGTGTCCAATCGGAGGGCATGCTGTCCGGTCCTCTGGCAGTCTCTATGGGGGTGCCACAGGGTTCAATTCTCGGGACGACTCTTTTCTCTGTATATATCAATGATGTTGCTCTTGCTGCGGGCGATTCCCTGATCCACCTCTACGCAGACGACACCATTCTGTATACTTCCGGCCCGTCCTTGGACACTGTGCTGTCTAACCTCCAAACGAGCTTCAATGCCATACAACACTCCTTCCGTGGCCTCCAACTGCTCTTAAACACTAGTAAAACCAAATGCATGCTTTTCAACCGTTCGCTGCCTGCACCCGCACGCCCGACTAGCATCACCACCCTGGATGGTTCCGACCTAGAATATGTGGACATCTATAAGTACCTAGGTGTCTGGCTAGACTGTAAACTCTCCTTCCAGACTCATATCAAACATCTCCAATCTAAAATCAAATCTAGAGTCGGCTTTCTATTCCGCAACAAAGCCTCCTTCACTCACGCCACCAAACTTACCCTAGTAAAACTGGCTATCCTACCGATCCTCGACTTCAGCGATGTCATCTACAAAATAGCTTCCAATACTCTACTCAGCAAACTGGATGCAGTTTATTACAGTGCCATCCGTTTTGTTACTAAAGCACCTTATACCACCCACCACTGCGACCTCTATGCTCTAGTCGGCTGGCCCTCGCTACATGTTCGTCGCCAGACCCACTGGCTCCAGGTCATCTACAAGTCCATGCTAGGTAAAGCTCCGCCTTATCTCAGTTCACTGGTCACGATGGCAACACCCACCCGTAGCACGCGCTCCAGCAGGTGTATCTCACTGATCATCCCTAAAGCCACGCCTCATTTGGCCGCCTTTCGTTCCAGTTCTCTGCTGCCTGTGACTGGAACGAATTGCAAAAATCGCTGAAGTTGGAGACTTTTATCTCCCTCACCAACTTCAAACATCTGCTATCTGAGCAGCTAACCGATCGCTGCAGCTGTACATAGTCTATCGGTAAATAGCCCACCCAATTTTACCTACCTCATCCCCATACTGTTTATATTTATTTACTTTTCTGCTCTTTTGCACACCAATATCTCTACCTGTACATGACCATCTGATAATTTATCACTCCAGTGTTAATCTGCAAAATTGTAATTATCCGCCTACCTCCTCATTTCTTTTGCACACAATGTATATAGACTCTTTTTTTCTACTGTGTTCTTGACTTGTTAATTGTTTACTCCATGTGTAACTCTGTGTTGTCTGTTCACACTGCTATGCTTTAACTTGGCCAGGTCGCAGTTGCAAATGAGAACTTGTTCTCAACTAGCCTACCTGGTTAAATAAAGATGAAATAAAAATGTTAAAAAAAATACATTGTTAGTCATCACAGAGCTCGGTAGCTAACAAGCTAACCAAATGTCTGCATCCTCCTCACAGACTACCAATAGCTAATGCAGCCAACGTTAGCTGAACCGTAGCTAGGTTGCTTTTTGGCCTACTTACCGTATTGACGTTACCTTTGAACACGTTTCCCCAAATGGCGTCCCGCGCTGGTTTTATTTGGTCCCCCACGATATTTGGGGGGGGACATAATACTAAAAACACCACATTTTTGGGGGGCATTTTGGAAATCATTTGGCTCAATGATACAATTCTGTTTACACCCAACGGCTCAGAGAGGTGGTGACTCTTGAGGAAAGCTCTCCTGCAACCTCCGGCGGTAGTGGTTTGAGATGTGACCAGTTCGCAAGTTTACATTGCAGTATTTTCTCTAAATCTGTAGGCAATCTCTTGTAGTGAGAATAGGGCCATACGTGCACGGATACAAAAAGAGAGAGCGACAGAGAGAGAGAGGGAGGATGAAAATGAAATGGGGACCATGGTTCTTGGCAGTGTCCATCTCTCAGCAGTCCAGTTTGCCAGTGCTCGCTCGGCGCCAGCACAGGGCACTGCGTTAGGAGGGCACGAGGGTTAATGGGGAGCACTGCCCCATGGGTAACCGAAGCCATGTGTATTCTAAAGGTATAGATAGGACACACACACACACATACAGCATCTGGCCCCTGCTCGAAGGCCTGACACAGCAGTCTGTACACCTGCAGTGTTCCCAGGGCTCTCACACTATTGGCTGTGAATCTAAACCAACCTTTTAAAGCCGTCTGTGGAGCACAGCAGTGTCTTCACTTCCTCAATGTCAGCTGATTTATGACATGATTATGTTGATTATGATCTAGGAGGGAGGGGCTACATTTTTCTTTCACACATACTTGCAAGCACGCACATACAGTCACTCATGTGTGCAGTGGTGGAAAAAGTACCCATACTTGATTAAAAGTAAAGATACCTTAATAGAAAATTACTAAAAGTGAAAGTCACCCAGTAAAATACACATTCAGTAAAAGTCTAAAAGTGTTTGGTTTTAAATATATTTAAAGTGGCAATCAGCAGTAGAAACAAGAACACAGTGACATCCCTTACCCCTGTTTCGGTAAGAAGCTGGAGCTGGAGAAATTGAACCGCTCTCAAATTCATAAACAGAGCTATGGATGCAAGGACTAATCATCCATGATATCAAATGATAGTTTGAACCATATTGTGAGGCTGTATAGTGTTTGTTTACATTTTCTTTGTTGGAGTAAAACAAGTTGATATTTGGGGATCTGATGGGGTACGACAGTAAAACAAGTTGATATTTGGGGATCTGATGGGGTACGACAGTAAAACAAGTTGATATTTGGGGATCTGATGGTGTACGACAGTAAAACTAAGCTCATGAGGCATTTATAAGTTATATTCTTCAAGAATCAATATGTGCATATCATTCATTTATACGTCCAAAAATGGATGTAGCAACTACTGATTGCCCCTTTAAGTATGAAAAGTAAATCATTTAAAATTCCTTAAATTAAGGAAACCAGGCGGCACAATTTTTTTTTATGTTTTTTTTTTTCATTTACGGATAGCCAGGGGCACTCTCCAAAACTCAGACATTTCAGGGAAAATGTATGGAGTAAATAATATGTAGTGAAGTAATAGTACAAGTTCCCCCAAAAATGACTTAAGCAGTACTTTAAAGTATTTTTACTGAAGTACTTTACACAACTGCTAGTGTGTATGTATGGTGTTTGTCTGTATGTTTTCTCCCTGGCTGGGTCAGTCTGGTGACTAAGTGGATTGCTGTGTCTATGAGAGGGCCAGGCCATCACCTCCCCCAAACCCCACATTCATCATCATGTACCCTTTTCCTCTCTCTCTCTCTGGGGTAAAGATCTAAACAAATTTGCCAGTTAATTGCACTGCAAATTAGTGTAAATTATCATTATAATTTTTGGAAGACGCCAAAGTCACCAGCTGGGCTCTCTGTCTTGCTGCAGCTCTCTGTCTTTCTCTTCTGTCTCTCTTTGCTTTCTCTCTCTCCCCCTCCCCCCTTTCCCTCGTTCTCTCCCGATCCTTTTCCGTACACCAGTTTTAGTCCGCAGTACATCTTGGAGATAAGTTTGGGTAGCTGAGGCACACTGTGTTCTGTCATGGCCTGCCTCACACATTCACACTCTCTCCCTTTTTCTTTCTCTTCCTCTTTTCCTCTCTCTCCACCCCTCTCTCTCTCTCTCTCTCTCTCTCCATCTCTCTTTCTCTCTCTCACACACACACACACACACAAACACACACTGATACACAATCTCCCCACCACAATCAATTATCCTGCACATCTAGTGTTTTACCGTAGCCCAGCCCTGAAACCTTAAGAAACTAGTGGGACAGTTTGCCCACATCAGCCTCCAATGTGGTTTCGTCTGAGAGGTCCCGTGTGGCTCAGTTGGTAGAGCATGGTGCTTGCAATGCCAGGGTTGTGGGTTTGATTCCCACAGGGGACCCACAGGGGACCAGTATAAATATATGCACTCTGAATAAGAGCGTCTGCTAAATGACAAGAATCTGTATTGCAGTCCTATAGAGTGAGAGGCGTAAAAAGGCATCGGGCTTGGATCATGCAGGGAAACTAATCACTTGGATTCTTATTCCTCAAAGGAAATGTAATCATACATAATGAATGTGTGCTAAGTCACGCCAATCAACCAAACCATGTATTATCTTGTTTGTAGTCAGCCATTACACTCTGTCCTCACAATCAGACACGGGGGAACAGAAACCATGCAAAGTTTGGATGGGGGTTTTTTTTGTTTTATTATCAGCTGAAACTTTTGATCGGAAGCCCATCTTAGTAGCCAAGTGAGCAGAGTTCGTGTGTGTTGACTAGCTAGCAATTTGTCACGACTCATTTTTGTTGGTGACTGGTTTGAGGCACAACTCCCTTTGTATGTGTGACTACTGCCAGGTTCAAGGGTCAGAGATCTCTCTATGTGCCTGAGGGAGACCAGACAGATGTAATGTGAGTGTAGGAAAGAGGAAGGGTGCTGCTGAATAAAGAGAAAAGGCAATGAACAAGATGGAGAGTGAGACGAGGAAAAGCAGGGGCCGGGGAGGTTTGGAGAGTTGAAAGAGGGAAGAGGGAGGTCAGGACCAGAACTTGACAGGTTTTCTTCAGACTAATGGCAGGCAGTGAGTTCTAGGGGTGGTTGAGGGGGGACAGAGGCCAGGGTATGGGGGAATGGGAGGGGGGAAGAGGCTTGGAGAGAGGAATCAGGCATTACCTGTCAGAGCCAGACGAGCGAGGCGAGGTGTGGGATTGGAGATGCACGCATAAATGATTACCCAGACCACCCTGCATGGGCTGGAGGAAGGTGAGGAGGACATGTATTTTGGATTATCAAGGACAGGCTTTGAAAAAAATACATTTTCTTCCTCCTAACACTACTATCGCTAACACCAACAGACTTCATACTAGATCGTATTCACTCCTCACACCCACTTGTCAGTACCACAAAGCTGTCATATGGATAGAGAGACTGATCAAGGTAGTATGCAGACGATGGAATTATGCAGCTTGGATACTAACACTTAATATAACTTGCACTTCTCCTTGTTGTCTTTTAAAGCACCAGAGCTAACAATGGCTGTCGGTTCCAGACAGTAGAGAAGCAGTAAGAACCAAAGAAATGAAATGATAAAACTGCCGACCAACCCCAGGTTTTGATATCAGCAATGAAATCATAGAATTGACTCTGGCCTGCCAAGCCAGATTGCTGTTACTTAAAAAGTGCTTTTCCCAGTCGTGTACTGTTAGGTCAGTTGGAGAAGGCAGCAGTAGTCTGTGTTACGCTGGTGACGGTTCTTTCACACACTGACTCGCTCACTAGCTGCTGTGTTGTAGAATGTGTATGTTTGTTTCGTGTGTGTGCAAATCACGTGGGATCGCTGGAGGCTGGAGGTGGGGGACTCCGATCCGTCGGGGTAGATTTAGCTCGGCGCCAGTTCTGTAACGTATCCAACATCTGTCACTGCGGCAGCCCAGGCATCCCAACAGAAACAGGAAGTGACACTTCATTTGCTGACTGCTATGGCGACTGCCAATCACCCAGGCTGTGGGATTGGCTCACAGTGTGGCATGACTATAATGCGGTCACTATGGGTACGACGAAGCAAAATCCAGCACAGCTTTCCCTTGGATCTGACACATCATCCTCCGTTAGAGCTGACAGTCACGTGAAATCCCAGCTGAAAATCTGACATTCAAACTAGAAATTAATTAAGAGGAAGTGATGTTCAACACGAGCCGCCGAGATTGAGATCTGCACTCAGGACCCACTGAGGTGCCCTTAATGTGCCCGATTGTTTAAAGAAAATGTCTAATTACACACCCGATCGTCTCTTCAATGCGGGGGGGAAATTGGCTTGCGCTGGAGTGCTATAATGCACTTAATAAACTTGATCTAAGTTTTATTTTAACTGTGTTAGACACTGTTCGGGGGATTTAATTAATGAGTAATGTTCGAGCGTCAGGCTCTGGGGAGCAGACCTTTTGTGTAATGTCTTTTATCATCACAGACCTCTAACTTTTAATGTTACCAGATAAGGGAGGGGGAGAGAGGGACGAGAGAGGACAGGACCATAATGGAGGTGAGGGGCGAAAGGGTGTGTCCATTTCCCCCACTCTACCTCTTTATTTCTCCATTTCCTGCTCACCAACTCCAGCCTCAGCTTCTTCCTCTCCTTCTCAGGTGTGACTGCTCTCCACTGGAGACCTAGAGTACAACCTGGACCTGCCTCCACAGACAGACAGAGACCTAGAGTACAACCTGGACCTGACTCCACAGACAGACAGAGACCTAGAGTACAACCTGGACCTGCCTCCACAGACAGACAGAGACCTAGAGTACAACCTGGACCTGCCTCCACAGACAGACAGAGACCTAGAGTACAACCTGGACCTGCCTCCACAGACAGACAGAGACCTAAAGTACAACCTGGACCTGCCTCCACAGACAGACAGAGACCTAGAGTACAACCTGGACCTGACTCCACAGACAGACAGAGACCTAGAGTACAACCTGGACCTGCCTCCACAGACAGACAGAGACCTAGAGTACAACCTGGACCTGCCTCCACAGACAGACAGAGACCTATAGTACAACCTGGACCTGCCTCCACAGACAGACAGAGACAACCTGGACTTGCCTCCACAGACAGACTGAGACTGGACTTGCCTCCACAGACAGACAGAGACCTAGAGTACAACCTGGACCTGCCTCCACAGACAGACAGAGACCTAGAGTACAACCTGGACCTGCCTCCACAGACAGACAGAGACCTAGAGAGAGAAGAAACCATAGATAAAAAAGAGCAAGACTGATGGATACATGCATACACAGACTGTAACAAGGTTATTTCATGTTCAGGAATGTAGCATCTTACCTAATGAAACCCATAGCGGGTGGTAACTGTAACAAAAGGCCTACAAGTTTTAAGAGATTACGTTACCCCAGGGAACCCATTGCGGGTGGTAACAACAGAAACACGGTAGCTTTAATCACGTCAGGTGAGTGTCACAAAACAAGGTTGATATATTCTCGTCAGGGGAATTTAGCGAGAAGTGTCAGCCTAATTGCATTTGCAACACAGCTCCTTTTATTGCATTTCCATTTCCGTTTTTGTGTGTTGCACTGGCATCGTAGAGAGAGAGAGACTGTTCTATAAAGCCAAACATCTTACATCAGATTCCATGGGCAGTAAGCTTCAGCAGCTTCCGAACACAGTCAGCTACTGTCTTTCTCCTCTCGCTCTGTCTTTTATCCCTGCCCCCCTCTGTGCAGGCCACACTCCCTCCCCAGTGGTTATTTCACAGGCTGCCTGTTCCAGTCTGCGGGTAGCTGCCCGCCGCGCTGACCACTCGGCAGTGTGGAAATGTCATCCCTCTCATCCCATTCCCAAGGCCGCGTAGAGCCTGGGATACAGCCCACTAGCCTGCTGGGAAAATCCCCACATCTTCTCCACAGGGGAGAGATTACTCCCTCCATCCCTCTCTCTTTCCATCGCTCCATCCCTACATTTAGACCTTCTCTCCAGCCCACTTACCGTAGTGCAGGCCTATAGTAACATGGTAGAATCGTTAGAGAGCCTGAGGGTATGGGTATTAGGCATGCAGGCCTGTTTGCAGGTGTGAATGTGTTCTCTACGTCAGTGCATATGAAACACTGATGTAGAGGAGAGAGGAGAGAGGAGAGAGAGAGAGGAGAACCCAGGCAGATATCCACACAGGGATTTCTGGGTAAATCGTGGAGATGATACCCTTATTTTTCTCTCTCCTTCTCTCTTCTCTCTCCTACAGTTTATAGTACAGGGATGTGGAAAATTAGGTGAAATTGACTGTAAGCTACAGGCTGTGAATGAGAAATTGATACAGTTTTAACCTGGGTGTTGTGTAACTGGCATACAACTGAACAGCACTTTTGAAAGTGATGTCCATTCCATTGATTTAGTCGACATATGTTAACCACCGCCTTAACCTGCTACCTTCCTCCTCTTCGCTGATGAAGAGTGAGTATACATAATTTTTCTGAACCTGTTAGTCTAAATCTCCTTCTCTCCTCCTCCCCCTGTCTGTCCAGGTATTCTAAACTGGCCGACCCAGCTGACTGGCTGTCCATCAACAACACCAACGGTCAGATCATCACCACGGCAACCCTGGACAGAGAGTCCATCTACGTCAAAAACAACATTTATGAAGCCACCTTCCTCGCGGTTGACAATGGTGAGAGCCATTGTCTGTGCTTGTGTGTGTGTGTGTGTGTGTGTGTGTGTGTGTGTGTGTGTGTGTGTGTGTGTGTGTGTGTGTGTGTGTGCGTGCGTGCGTGCGTGCGTGCGCGCGTGCGCGCGCGTGTGTGTGTGTGTGCGCGTGTGTGTGTGCGTGCGCGTGTGTGTGCGCGCTTGTGTGTGCGTGCGTGTGTGTGTGTGTGGCAGAAAAAGAGAAAGACTGAGAGAAAGGAGAGAGGAGGTGCAGAGGACAGAGGTGGGCCCAGTGGGGTTGAGCAGAGACCAACCTAAAGCTGAATTAGAGCTGAGACTCCTGGTAACAGAGAGCTAGTCATGCTGTATCGACCGGTTCTCCTGTCTTCCCTCGCTTCGCCTCTCCGCCTTTCTCCTCTGCCCATCCACTGCAGTGAGTGTGGCACATCCAGTTTGCTCTGCCACCCAGTTCAAGATTGAGCTTAACTGAGCACAAACTCAATCCCAGCAAACAAACAAACTCTCCCTTTTTTCTCATGCGGAAGCAAACAGAATGCTTTTCCCCTCCCAAAGTGCCTTATCAGTGACGTGCAGTGCATTGGTGTGTTTACCTAAAGTTGGGACGGCTTTGAAGAATGATTGACACTGCCTGTGTGTGTGTGTGTGTGTGTGCGTGTGTGAGTGAGCGTGTTCCCAGTGATTGGCAACGTCAGAGACCGTGATGTGTAACTTCCTGTGTTGTTTTCTGCAGCAGGGTTGGAAGTGTCCCAGCTAGCACATAACGTTCTGAGAACCATATGTTTCTTAGAACTTGGTGAGAGCTTGGTTGTCCTATGGTTATTTTTGCATACAACTTTCCTACAACATTCTGGGAATAGTGAAGGACACTCAGCTAGCACATAGAATTCTGAGAACCATATGTTTCTTAGGTGGGAATTTCAAACACTTCAGCATAACGTTTCTTACAGGTTTCCTCGTTGTTCTATTTAAAGTCATGTTCTCAGATAGTTCAGAGAATGATAAGAAACAACGTTCTTTTGTGGGAATTTCAGTACTTCAGCTTAACATTTTCTACAGGTTTCCTTGTGGTTTTATTTAAAGTCATGTTCTCAGATAGTTCAGAGAATAATAAGAAACAACGTTCTTTTGTGGGAATTTCAGTACTTCAGCTTAACATTTTCTACAGGTTTCCTCATGGTTCTATTTAAAATAATGTTCTCTGAACATTAAGAAACCTTTCCATAACAAGCACAAGAAAACATTAGTAGCATTCAAAGAACGATCTAAGAATATTATTTCGTAACATATACTTTCCTTTCTCAACGTCAACAAAACTCTCTCTCTATCTTGTTAAGTGTGTTCAGGTGTGTTGGCCGCGGCAACTAATTGGCCACACCTGATCTTAATGTGTGCTTGTTTCGTTTGAAATGGGGTCTGTTTGAATAGACTAAAATGAAAAGCTTTGTATGAGTAAAAAAAAGAAAAAAAACATGTCATGCTAGCTCCTTCCTGGTGGCACAGTGGACTCGTTCCGTGTATAGAGAAGAGAAGATCATAGGTTGCAATCTCACTGACACCATGCCACAATAAAAAAAGACATGTGTTTGCATGATTCATGTCCATGTGTCCTATCTGTGCTTGTCGTTCAAAACAGTTAACTCAAACTAAGCTAGCAGTGTTATTAAAAAATCTTATTGAAACATGTTCTCAGAACATTATTTAATTACCTTCAAATAATCTTTAATTTCCGTTCTCAGAACTTTAATAAAACTTCCCAGGAAAACTTTCAGGGAACCGTAGTAAAATGTTCTCAGGACGTCCCCTAAAAATTTACATTCCAAAAACAGCCATTATTTTCTCTTCCGGTCAGAAAACTTATGGCTTCGTTCTCAGAACCTCCAAGGAACCAAATGTGCTAGCTGGGGTGGGATTAGACAGCAAACCCATTAGGGCTGACACGCTCCCGTCATTTCCATGCCTCTGTCTCTCTTTCTCTCCTTTTCCTTCTCCTTTTCCATGACTCATTCTCTGTCCCTGTCTCTCTCCTTACACACTTTTTGAAAGCCCTCTGACCCTACGAGTGGCTTGTGACGTGTTTTCCCTGCACTCTGCTTCTGTCTTCACCTCTGTCGCTCCCCTCTCATCATGTAGAGGTAACCCAGTTTTGAGGTAACCCTAATTGCTCCTGCAAGTCTCTCTGGATAAGAGCATCTACTAAATGACTAAATTGTGTGTGTGTGTGTGTGTGTGTTCGTTGCAGACTGTGTGGGAGTAGGGGGAGTGTCTGTAGTAATAATGTGTGAGGGATTATGGTAAAAAGCGCTGGGGGTTGTGGGAGGAAGGGAAGATGAGAGGAGTGGGCAGAAACAGAAAGAGGGGGATGACAGTATTTGGGAGAGAAACACTGTCAGAGAGAGAGAGCTACCGTATTATCATGGCTGTCACCACCAAATCACCTACACACGTCTGTTTTAACCCACCTATGTATTTGTTTATTTCCTTTTTAAAGAACATAAGGGGCGCTTGCTAGAAGTCCTTTCTTCACGCCTGAAATCTTTTAGCTGACATCAAGAAAAAAACTAATACAAATCCTTTTGAGGAATTTACACAAACATAATTATTTATTTAGCTGGTTAAACCCCCCATAATTCTCCTATCAGCCTCAGCAAGCTGCTCCCACATGTCCCCCATACATGACTGGGATTAACGCACTAAACCACCAGACAGGGGAAGCCTTCCAGTCTCTGTGTGTGTGTGTGTGTGTGTGTGTGTGTGTGTGTGTGTGTGTGTGTGTGTGTGTGTGTGTGTGTGTGTGTGTGTGTGTGTGTGTGTGTGTGTGTGTGTGTGTGTGTGTGTGTGTGTGTGTCTGTCTGTGTGTCTGTCTGTGTGTCTGTGCGCGTACATGTGTGTGTGTGCATGCGTGTGCTTAGGCTATGTAGTGTGTGTTTTACCACTCTTCACTCACAAGTAGTCTCTTTGTTCCAGGCAGAAAAGGTAGGGAGTAGAGATTGAAACAGTAGGACTATGCAGTGGAGTGAAATTAGGGACACAGTACCCATAAATGCTGTGGGCAGTTGCTGGAGGTTTAGCCATGTAGTCATCTGAGCAGTGAAGGTAGAGGGGGTCACACACAGACTAGTCTAGGAGGAACTCATCTCCCGGATTTCGATGGAATGAGAACATACACTCGGTAGACCACAGAGAACGGACTGTCAGGCAGCTACCAGTTTTTATTTACACACCTCTGTTTGTTGTGGATATGGTCGTCATAGGAGTATTGGAGACGGGTACTGGTACAACAGAAAACATTGAAATGATAGTCTCCGCCCCATGGTAAATGTAATTCCTCCTTCGACCACTTCGTCTGTCATTGAGCCAGCTGTCCCACTGTTGCTGCTAAATGTCAAAGGTTATGAACTCGTAAATGATGTATATGATCATGACTGCTGGAAACAAGGTACGCCAATATCCCAATCTGCAACCCACACTTTTATTTGACTGGGTTTCTCGGCTTCAGGGGTTTCTGTCCTGTTCAAGCTATCCTTCTCTGCTGCCCCTCTCCCTCTTTCCACCTCTTTCCTGCTCCTATCTAGTTCTCTTTATTTCCATCTCCCTCTTTCCACCTCTTTCCTGCTCCTATCTGGTTCTCTTTATTTCCCTCTCCCTCTCTCCACCTCTTTCCTGCTCCTATCTAGTTCTCTTTATTTCCCTCTCCCTCTCTCCACCTCTTTCCTGCTCCTATCTAGTTCTCTTTATTTCCCTCTCCCTCTCTCCACCTCTTTCCCGCTCCTATCTAGTTCTCTTTATTTCCCTCTCCCTCTCTCCACCTCTTTCCTGCTCCTATCTAGTTCTCTTTATTTCCCTCTCCCTCTCTCCACCTCTTTCCCACTCCTATCTAGTTCTCTTTATTTCCCTTTATTTCTCCCTCTCTCCACCTCTTTCCTGCTCCTATCTAGTTCTCTTTATTTCCCTCTCCCTCTCTCCACCTCTTTCCCGCTCCTATCTGGTTCTCTTTATTTCCCTCTCCCTCTCTCCACCTCTTTCCTGCTCCTATCTAGTTCTCTTTATTTCCCTCTCCCTCTCTCCACCTCTTTCCCGCTCCTATCTAGTTCTCTTTATTTCCCTCTCCCTCTCTCCACCTCTTTCCTGCTCCTATCTAGTTCTCTTTATTTCCCTCTCCCTCTCTCCCTCTCTCCACCTCTTTCCTGCTCCTATCTAGTTCTCTTTATTTCCCTCTCCCTCTCTCCACCTCTTTCCCGCTCCTATCTAGTTCTCTTTATTTCCCTCTCTCCTATCCTCTTTATTTCCCCCTCTCTCTCCACCTCTTTCCCTATCTAGTTCTCTCCTATCTTTCCCGCTCCTATCTAGTTCTCCCCTCTCCCTCTCTCCACTCTTTATTTCCCCCTCCCTCTCTCCACCTCTTTCCTGCTCCTATCTAGTTCTCTTTATTTCCCTCTCCCTCTCTCCACCTCTTTCCTGCTCCTATCTAGTTCTCTTTCATTTCCCCCTCCCTCTCTCCACCTTTCCCCCTATCTAGTTCTCTTTATTTCCCTCTCCCTCTCTCCACCTCTCCCTCTCTTTCCTGCTCCTATCTAGCCACCTTTTTCCCGCTCCTATCTAGTTCTCTTTATTTCCCTCTCCCTCTCTCCACCTCTTTCCTGCTCCTATCTGGTTCTCTTTATTTCCCCCTCCCTCTCTCCACCTCTTTCCTGCTCCTATCTAGTTCTCTTTATTTCCCTCTCCCTCTCTCCCTCTCTCCACCTCTTTCCTGCTCCTATCTTTCCCGCTCCTATCTAGTTCTCTTTATTTCCCTCTCCCTCTCTCCACTTCTTTCCCGCTCCTATCTAGTTCTCTTTATTTCCCTCTCCCTCTCTCCACCTCTTTCCTGCTCCTATCTAGTTCTCTTTATTTCCCTCTCCCTCTCTCCACCTCTTTCCCGCTCCTATCTAGTTCTCTTTATTTCCCTCTCTTTCACTCTCCACCTCTTCTGCCCTCAATGTCAAATGTCTTGCACCGTTGCCGAGTTTAATCGCCAGATCTGTGAGCTTTACATAAATATAATTTTTAAATGTTTTATCTTCTTAATTGGGATTAGGTCTAGACCAGGCCTGGGCAACTCCAGTCCTCTGGGGCCTGATTGGTGTTACACTTTTCTCCTATCACTAGCAATCACACCTGTTTTAAAGGAATTGCATGTTTAACTGAAGATCGTGATTAGTTGATTATTGGTGTGTTAGCTGGGACTGGGGCAAAAGTATGACACCAATCAGGCCCCCCGAGGACTGGAGTTGCCCAGGCCTGGTCTAAAACCTAATCCCAATTAAGATGTTGTGTCCGGACTTGAAACGAGCAGTACATGCTTGAAAACCCACAAATGTCGCTAAGTTAAAGCAGTTCTGCATGCAAGAGTGGGACAAAATTCCAACAACTACAAGAAGCATTTGGTTGAAGTCATTGCAGATAAAGGTGGCACAACCAGTTATTGAGTGTAAGGGGGCAATTACTTTTTCACACATGGGAATTGGGTGTTGCCTACAGTGCCTTCGGAAAGTATTCCGACCCCTTGACTTTTTCCAGATTTTGTTACGTTACAGCCTTATTTAAAAAAAAATATATATATACTCATTTAAGTCCTCAGCAATCTACACACAATACCCAATAATGACAAAGCGAAAACACGTTGTTCGAAATGTTTAAAAATGTATTTGAAATAAGA
This sequence comes from Oncorhynchus clarkii lewisi, assembly GCF_045791955.1. Classification (NCBI taxonomy): domain Eukaryota; kingdom Metazoa; phylum Chordata; class Actinopteri; order Salmoniformes; family Salmonidae; genus Oncorhynchus; species Oncorhynchus clarkii. Next base: position 39,919,346 of record NC_092155.1, on the reverse strand, counting down.
AACGGAAATACCTTATTTACATAAGTATTCAGACCCTTTGCTATGAGACTTGTTGAGCCCAGGTGGATGCTGTTTCCATTGATCATCCTTGATGTTTCTACAATTTGATTGGACTCCACTTGTGGTAAATTCAATTGATTGGACATGATTTGGAAAGGCGCACACCTGTCTACAGTCTACAGTCCCACAGTTCACAGTGCAGCTCAGGGCAAAAGCCAAGCCATGAGGTTGAAGAAATTGTCCGTAGAACTACGAGACAGGATTGTGTCGAGGAACAGATCTGGGGAAGGGTACAAAAAGAACACAGTGAACTCCATCATTCTCAAATGGAAGAAGTTTGGAACCACCAAGACTCTTCCAAGAGCTGGCCGCCCGGCCAAACTGAGTAATCGGGGGAGAAGGGCCTTGGTCAGGGAGGTGACCAAAGAACCCGATGGTCACACTGACAGAGGTCTAGAAAACCTTCCAGAAAGACAACCATCTCTGCAGCACTCCAGCAATCAGGCCTTTATGGTAGAGTGGCCAGACTGAAGCCACTCTTTAGTAATGACAGCCCACTTAGAGTTAGCAAAAAAAGGTACCTAAAGGACTCTCAGACCATGGGAAACAAGATTCTCTGGTCTGATGAAATCTTCATCTTCCAACAGGCCAACGACCCTAAGCACACAGCCAAGACAACACAGGAGTGGCTTCGGGACAAGTCTCCGAATGTCCTTGAGTGGCCCAGCCAGAGCCCGGACTTGAATTACATCGAACATCTCTGGTGAGACCTGAAAATAGCTGTGCAGTGACACTCCCCATCCAATCTGACAGAGCTTGAGATGATCTTCAGAGAAGAATGTGAGAAACTCCCCAAATACAGGTGTGCCAGGCTTGTAGCGTCATACCCAAGAAGAATCAAGGCTGTAATCACTGCCAAAGGTGCTTCAACAAAGTACTGAGTAAATGGTCTGAATACTTATGTTAATTTGACATTTCAGTTATATTTTTTTATGAATTTGCAAAACTTTCTAAATATCTGTTTTTGCTTTGTCATTATGCGGTATTTTGTGTAGATTGATGAGGGGGAAAAAAACATTGAATCAATTTTAGAATAAGGCTGTTGTTACATAACAAAATGTGGAAAAAGTCAAGGGGTCTGAATGCTTTCCGAAGGCACTGTAAGTTTTTATTAAGTAAATAAATAAAATAATTATCCTTTTTTTTTGTTACTTGTAAACTCAGGTTTATTTTATTTAATATTAGTTTTTGGTTGAAGATCTGATAATGTTCAGCATCAGAAGGGGGTCAAATAGTTTTTCACGGCACTGTGACAGTGAGGGGGGGGGGGGTTAGGGGAGCAGCTGAAGGTATTATTCCAAGATAGGAGGGAGAAGAATAAGGATATCATCTCCACGATTTACCCAGAAATCCCTGTGTAGATATCTGCCTGGGTTCTCCACTCTCCCCCTCCCTCCCTCCAAGTCATTGTTCTGTTTGGGTATTGTTTGAAAAGGGCTGTGAGTGCTCTTATCAGTGTGTGTGTATGGCTTTGCGGTCATGTGTGGCCGTGAGTGTTTGCTTAACAATAATAATAACTCTTCCCTTACCTCATCTCCCCCTATCCTCTTCCTCACCTTTTCTCCACTCCCCCCCTCTCCTACCTCTTCTTCTTCGCCCTCTCCTCCCTCATCTCCTGTCCCCCTCCCAGGCTCTCCCATGGCCAGTGGTACAGGGACCCTGCAGATCTATCTGATAGATGTGAATGACAACGCTCCGTCTCTGCTGCCCCGCGAGTCTCAGATTTGTGAGCGCATCAACCGTAACGCCGGCATCAACATCACGGCTGCAGACACAGACACGGACCCCAACGTAGGCCCTTTCGTCTTCGAGCTGCCCACGTTCCCTGCTAGCATACGACGCAACTGGACAGTGTCACGTCTCAACGGTGAGGGGACGGGACTTGCAGGGGTAGATGGGGGTTGGCTGATGTTTGGCTGAATACCCTGGGCTCAAGGTGGTTTTAGTCATCAACAAAGTTAATGACAGAAATATGATGGCAAGTTTCTTTGACAAGTAATATACACATATTTTACTTTTGCATGTCTAAAACCGAATGACCACTGCGGCACATGCTGCCGCTGTTTTCAACCGATTCATATATACTATATACGAACGAACGAGTGCACCAGGGAGAATGGTCGTCACTAGTTACCACACCTACAAAGTCATAAAGCCCACCTATTTCTACAGTTTATCTTCTTAAAATGTGATTTTAAAATCTATTCTTAACATTAACCACACTGCTAACCTTATGCCTAACCCTAACCTTAAATTAAGACCAAGAAGCAAATTTTGTATGGTCAATTTACTAGCGGTTACTAGTGGAAACCAGGGAGAACACGACAAGCATTCAGTGAAAACACATGGTCTACACTAACTGGGGATAGCTAGCTAAACATAATGTCACAAAGCATGATGCGCTAGCCATGTAACATTCATTCTGAAATAACTTCATATTTTCCGGGATGGAGCCGAGAGCAAACCCAGAAGTTCTGACTGAACAGACACACATTTGAGCACCCCAGGACGGTCCGTTTATTTTGTGCAGTTATAATTTATGCTATGAAAATCCTGCGATTTCATTGGGTCAGTTCCCCCTCATAGCAAATAGCTAGCGAAATAAGCCAAGCAATGTTCACAAGTCCTATGAGCCCACAGAGGCAGAGCTGCTAGTGCTGGCAGTCACGGAGGGGCAGTGACTGCCAGCAAGTAATTGAACAGCTTGTTTTGAATATGTATGTATTTTTCTGTATTTTTTGTACATCATTTGGGGTCTTTTTAAGCTACAATATGAGGTCCTAAACCTAACATGAACATGCGTCCTTGTAGCTGTGTGAGAAATAATCCAAATGATTGCTTTGTGGTAAATTGTTCTATTCTGGCCAGGGGCAATCAATCATATATATACCCATACAAATAATGATGACATTTTGTCAGTGTTATGCATAATATGCATAGTACATTCGTGTGATTAGTCAATGATGAAAATTGCCTTCCTTAGTTGGATTGGCCCTCATTTAGGCCCCCAATTGAAGTGTTTTCTTCCCAGGCATTATGCAAGGCATTATCACTGGGATATGAGGTTACACCAGGGCCTGAAACTGTGTTAAACGTTTTAAAGGTGAACAGTCAAAATCATTTGATAATATTTGAAGGAAACCAGATCAAAGTCAACTCAGCAACAAAAGAAACGTCCTCTCACTGTCAACTGCGTTTATTTTCAGCAAACATGTAACATGTGTAAATATTTGTATGAACACAACAAGATTCAACAACTAAGACATACATTGAACAAGTTCCACACACATGTGACTAACAGAAATGTAATAATGTGTCCTTGAACAAAGGGGGGGTCAAAATCAAAAGTAACAGTCAGTATCTGGTGTGGCCACCAGCTGCATTAAGTACTGCAGTGCATCTCCTCCTCATGGACTGCACCAGATTTGCCAGTTCTTGTTGTGAGATGTTACCCCACTCTTCCACCAAGGCACCTGCAAGTTCCCGGACATTTCTGGGGGGAATGGCCCTAGCCCTCACCCTCTGATACAACAGGTCCCAGATGTGCTCAATGGGATTGAGATCCGGGCTTTTTGCTGGCCATGGCAGAACACTGACATTCCTGTCTTGCAGGAAATCATACACTGAACGATCAGTATGGCTGGTGGCATTGTCATGCTGGAGGGTCATGTCAGGATGAGCCTGCAGGAAGGGTATCACATGAGGGAGGAGGATGTCTTCCCTGTAACGCACAGCGTTAACATTGCCTGCAATGACAACAAGCTCAGTCTGATGATGCTGTGACACACCACCCCAGACCCTCCACCTCCAAATCGATCCCGCTCCAGAGTACAGGCCTCGGTGTAAGGCTCATTCCTTTGACGATAAACGCAAATCCGACCATCAACCCTGGTGAGACAAATCCGTGACTCATCAGAGAAGAGCACTTTTTGCCAGGCCTTATAACAGGCCTACAAGCCCTCAGTCCAGCCTCTCTCAGCCTATTGCAGACAGTCGGAGCACTGATGGAGAGATTGTGGCTTCCTGGTGTAACTCGGGCAGTTGTTGTTTCCATCCCGTACCTGTCCCACAGGTGTGATGTTCGGATGTACCGATCCTGTGCAGGTGTTGTTACATGTGATCTGCCACTGCGAGGACGATCAGCTGTCCATCCTGTCTCCCTGCAGCGCTGTCTTAGGCGTCTCACAGTACGGACATTGCAATTTATTGCCCTGGCCACATTTGCGGTCCTCATGCCTCCTTGCAGCATGCCTAAGGCACGTTCACGCAGATGAGCAGGGACCCTGGACATCTTTCTTTTGGTGTTTTTCAGAGTCAGTAGAAAGGCCTCTTTAGTGTCCTAAGTTTTCAGAACTGTGACCTTAATTGCCTACCGTCTGTAAGCTGTTAGTGTCTTAACGACTGTTCCACAGGTGCATGTTCATTAATTGTTTATAGTTCATTGAACAAGCATGGGAAACAGTGTTTAAACCCTTTACAATGAAGATCTGTGAAGTTATATGGATTTTTAACAAATTATCTTTGAAAGACATGGTCCTGAAAAAGGGATGTTTCTTTTTTGCTGAGTTTATGATGACCAAAGTATTAAAAATGACTGTTGCTTCTACATTGATAAAGTTTGATCAAAAAGTTACTGGCTACCCCATGTCAAAAACTTGGATTCATTATTAAACTCTTAGTTTAATACACCAATGATAACATTATATTATCTTACTTCATTTAAATAAGTACCGCCTTGTAACCAACATTGGAGAAGACGTGTTTGCAGAGGGAAATTGTTTATATAGCTTGATTGCTACTCTACTGGAGCCAACATTTGACTGTAGGGTGTCAGCAAATATAATTAAAAGTTTACCCTATTCATCTATGGCAAAGATAAGTACAGTATATGCTTCCCCTTTCATCTGTGTCTGATGTTAGCTAGTTCCTGGCCAGCTAGTTCTTCATCTGTGTCTGATGTTAGCTAGTTCCTGGCTAGCTAGTTCTTCATCTGTGTCTGATGTTAGCTAGTTCCTGGCTAGCTAGTTCTTCATCTGTGTCTGATGTTAGCTAGTTCCTGGCTAGCTAGTTCTTCATCTGTGTCTGATGTTAGCTAGTTCCTGGCTAGCTAGTTCTTCAGCCAGGATGGAACAAAAGGGGGGAAGGGTGGTTCAAAACTCATATATCATTGATATGCAATTTCAATGTTGTTTTATTTGCTTTGTGTATCGCCAAATTAGCTTGAGATGATTTTACTACAATACTGCTCACTACATTTCAAAGAGCTGTCAATCAAGGTGAGCTCATGAATATAAGCTCCTCGCCAACAGATCTTGTCTTTTCAAACTTCCTGGTAGTCAAAAGGGACAAACGTACTTTTTAGAGCGAAAAAGTATGAAGTGTTGAACTCTGTCCCTGTGCTCAATTTACCTCATACCCGGACTAGCTATGTTTTCAAAACTGTTATGTTTGCATAAATCCTTTTTGTTTCTGTTGTGTATTTCCAGGGATACACAACATCCTGAAATATATGTTGATATCTTTGTTAGAAAGAACACTATATTTCCCTGTAAGAAATGCCTCTCCCCTATAGATGTCTCTATCAGTGGTAGTAACCTCTGTCTGTCTCTACTCTCTCTCCCTCCCCAGGTGACTATGCCCGGTTGAGTTTACGGACCCAGTATCTGGAGCCGGGGGTGTATGAGGTGCCTGTGATTGTGACCGATTCGGGGAACCCACCCCTCTCCAACAGGTCCATTATCAAGGTCAAGGTGTGTCCATGTGATGAGAACGGAGACTGCACCCTTGTCGGGGCTGTGGCTGCCGCTGGACTTGGGACTGGAGCCATCATAGCCATTCTCATCTGTATCATCATACTGCTCAGTGAGTATGGTGGACTGGACATCTTAGACATATGTAGGAACTTAATTTCAGCCAGATTGCTATAGCAGGAAATCCTGCATCAACAGGAATGGTGAATTGTTATGTAGATTATAATTAATGGGCATTTTGTAGTGGTTGATACATGTATCGTAAGGGAAAATCTAGTCTGAAATGTAAGTGGAAATTGCAAACTTCAGAAGCTTTTTTTAACATCTGTGCACACAAACGATTTATCTTGTACTCAGAAACACATCGAAAATACACACACACACCTGCCCTACCTCCAGACGCATCACTCTGATTCACTCAGAGCCATCACTTTCTAATGAACAACCAATCGTGTTCACCGCTATCAGAGAGAATAGAAACAAACATATCCCCCTCCCATTCCCCCTGTAGCTACCACCTCCTCCATACATACTGTACATCAGATCCCTCTGACCAGATGTAATATTAAACCGCCCTTCTTACCAGATGCTGAAATAGGTTATGATTTGTTGCTCTTTCACACACTGTGCCGTTTGGCCCTTACATTCATCAAACATTTATCATGCAGTTAACACAATAACATAAAGGCAGTATTATAGATTAATTCTTAGCTGGCTATCAGAATGTGCTGTCTCTGAGTTGGTGACCCTATGGGGTAGCTTGCTATGGAGCAGGCAAGCTATGTACATGCATTGGACAGACAAAGTGTAGTGTAGGGTATGATATGATATGCGAATTTCGCGGGTGAGAAGCGTGCTGGACATGAAGCGCTGGGCATCTTGTTGTTATGACAGGCATTATCTGAATTAGGCCCACAAAATTATACCTACAGAGGAGAGGCATTTATGAAGGAACTATGAATGTCTTTGAACTTCAGAGAGTTGGCTTAACCAATGTTGGACCGGAGCTAGCCTGTGATCAGGCCTCTCAGTTCCATTACATTACACATAATACCGCCTAGAGTTTTTGAGAGCTGGACCAGAGCTAGCTAACAAGCTAGCTAGCTAATAAGCTTGTATGTGCAGAGCGACACCAGATTTAAAATGAAAATAGCATCTTACCTTTTTTAGTTAATAAATACAATTTGAAGCGTGATAACTATAGTATCCTTAACTAGCATTGAAAAAGTGAATACATTGTTCTCTAATTAAAATTCTTTCTCCCTAATTTCTGAATTACGTCTGTAACATCAGAAGCTACAGTAGACTTTGCATGCTACGGAGGGAGGGGCAGGTAGCCTACACTCATATACACTGGCAAAAAAAATGCAGCTGGCAGGCAGACACTGGAATACATTTCTTTGTTACACTTTTTGTGGAACTGGGAAAAAAATCCCTGGAAATTAAAATAACATTATTAACCGGTTCCCATGCAATTAAAAATAACGGTTCTGCTCCTGAACAGTATAGATCACTTTCGATCTCGGTTCTGGTTCTATTCTTCTAAAAATGCCATTATTTTCCGGTTTTCGGTCTTTTCTATGGTGGTACAGTCCTATCCTCCACAAATATGTAGAGCTTTTTCTGTGGCATTGTATTTTGCAGTAAGCCAATAATGTATGTTGTTTAAGGTGTTTTTGCAGTATTATTGTGTTATTTAAGGTGTGTTGTGTGTGTTGCAGGTATGGTGCTAGTGTTTGTATTGTGGATGAAGCGCAGAGAGAAGGAGAGACAGACCAAACAGCTGCTGATTGACCCGGAGGACGATGTCAGAGATAACATCCTGAAATACGATGAGGAGGGAGGGGGAGAGGAGGACCAGGTACACACACTCACACACACACACACACACACACACACACACACACACACACACACACACACACACACACACACACACACACACACACACACACACACACACACACACACACACACACAGAGACAAAAACTCAGATAGACAGACACACATACACACACAGAGAGAGAGACACACACTCAGACAGACAGACACACACACTAACAGAGATACAGACCTATAAACAACTACATACATACGTGTACGTGTATATATATACAGCATATATCACATACACCCACAAACACTGACAGCCTGTCAGGTCTGTCTTGAGGTTGACTGTCTTATCTGTGTGTGTCTCTGGGCAGGACTATGACCTGAGCCAGCTGCAGCAGCCTGACTCCTTGGAGCACATCATCAGTAAGCCCCCGGGGGTACGGAGGGTGGATGAGCGCCCCATCATCCCTGAGTCCCAGTACCCCATTCGACCGGTGGTCCCCCACCCTGGGGACATCGGGGACTTCATCAATGAGGTGAGGGGGGCAACCAGGGGTCATAGTTTTGTTTATTCCTTCATCAAGATATAATTTAGTCCGTTGGGACTTTTCTACTTGAGATCTGACACAAACACACACACACAATTCCACGCACAAGGTACTCCAAACACGACACAAGGTAGAATGACAAAGTTACACTACAAGACTACACAAACACAGAACATTCAGATCAGTAAATAAGATGGAGGTGTATGTACGTACTATGTACTGTTATTTCTAAGTATTTTGATGTACTTTCAGTTCTAGGTACATGTGTGAGACGTGAGGGTAATATTGCATAAATGTAGGCATTTTCTGGATGTTGTTTATTCACAGGTTTCAATGCTCTTAACTTTGGCAACAGTGGAGATGGAGATTACCTGACAGCTGTTATCACACAAACACACACACACACACACACGCACACACAAACACGCACATAGTGTACTCGCACACACACATGCACACACTCACTTGCGCGTACGTAACCCCAATCTCAACACACTCATGCAAGCAGGCTTTGATTGACAGGCGCCGTGACAACACGTTCACACTTGAGAGGTGTTGGCAGCTGTTCAGCTTTGATCCGTCCTGACTACACACACACACACACACACACACACACACACACACACACACACACACACACACACACACACACACACACACACACACACACTGATCTCGCTCCAGCAGCCTGGCAAAACACAAACACATTGTGGCTCGGCTGCCCACTGTATCCTCCTTGGGGATTCTACATCCCTGCCAATGACATCACTCTGTCACTCACAATATATTGCCTGAATGCCAATACGTACAATTTTCTCTATGGTGCTTTCTTAGCTGTTATCCTACAAAAAGCCTACCATTCTCTGTCTCTATATAGTACTATACACTAACCTTTCCAATCATTTTGGCCTGTACGCCAATACTTACTCTCTTCTCCCTCCCTCCAGGGTCTGCGGGCGGCAGACAATGACCCCACGGCCCCTCCCTATGACTCCCTCCTGGTGTTTGACTACGAGGGCAGCGGCTCTACGGTCGGCTCCGTCAGCTCCCTCAACTCCTCCAGCACAGGGGACCAGGACTACGACTACCTCAACGACTGGGGCCCCCGCTTCAAGAAGCTAGCCGACATGTACGGGGGAGGGGACGACGAATAGGGCCACAGGGGGGCCTCGTTAAAGATCCACACACCCAGCTGGACCCCCCTCCGCTGGTCTGCCATGCTCTCTCTGTCTCTCCAACCTTGGAGACACGCACACCACACACACCAACACACACAACAATATACACCACACACGGCAGTACACATTACACACGACAATACACACCACACCCGACAATACACACCACACACACACACACAAACCAACTGAACTGACCTAGCAACTGACCAATCAATCAAGCAACCGCCATAGTGAACTGTGCAGTGAGGCAGCTTTGTCCTTCTGTACTGTATTGTACTGTACTGAGCCCTCTCCTGCTCCAAGGTGTGTGGGGGGGAAGGGGGTAGATTTTTGGGGTTGGCTACTTTTGTTTTATGTTATTTAGAAAAATGTTTGATTATCTCATGGTGTCCTCACTGTCCTTAAATCCAAGCTATTTCCTGGTGTTTGGAGGCCATTGGCTTTCTATTTCCCCCATCAGCCCCCCAGCCTGTCCCTTTGCAGATAGATTGAGGTGCATATTGCGTGACAGGGAAGAAAAGAACAAAGAAACACAGAAAGTCAACTCCTTCCTCTGCGTGGAAGGCCCTGGTTTAATCTCTCTGAACTTGAATTCCATAGAACAGAAGCACTGTTGTTTCAGAAGTGCCTTCAGTGGTGCGTATTTTTTGCTGACTCCCGCTAACTCAGGATTGGTGGCCATTTTCTGGGCTAACGTGCACCCCGTCCTCCCCCTGTCCCCTAATTATCCCTCACCTTTCAATTGTGACATTCCCGTCCCTTTTCCTGTGTCATGTCCATCACCCTGCAATGGAACACGGGCAGATGCAGTATAAGTTGCAGAGGGGATTTGCCTTTGGGGGTGAGGGGGTGTCATTGGTGTGAATTTCGGAGAGGGAGTGCTCTGTACAAAGACAGACAGTATATCTCCTTAGGTGAAGGACAAATCTTTCCTTTACAATCTGGTACATCTGAGCTTCTAATGCACAGCCATTGCCTGTGTGACAATAGGAATCATCCCACTGACACAGAATGGGACTGTGTCGTTAGACAACATGTATTTACTGTATTCGAAACAGTGTGTGCCCTCTGAGAGCAGTTGAGTTTGGATGGTTTTGTGACTTTGTGGTTTTGAGTTCGCATTACTTTGCACTTTTGACTTAGTGAGGCTGTGTGAGCTAGGGATAGAGGGATGACGAGTCATTTTTAACGTGAAAGAAATTCATCCATAGGAGGGTTGTTTTTATTTTCCTAGTCTCTATTCTTAGGTGAAGGATATGGGTGGGTTGCATGGTTCTGTCCCCCGTTTCCAAATGTTGTCAACTTGGCACTAGTTGTCTTGTGGTCTTGTTGGTCAATGTGTTGAGGAAAACTATATAAACTGTAAAAAGATGAGAAAAAGGGGTGTAAAAGTAGATATTTTTTAAAGTATTAGTATAAACCGTTTGTGCTCCATTTCTGCTGGCATTGCTGGCAGAGAAGACAAATTGTGAGACCCAAAGTTTCAAGCTTCGACTTTCGTGTGCTGATTCACTGTTGTGTCTTGACACACTTTTGATATACCATCTCCGATGCTGGTCCCCGTCGCAGCAACAGAGAGAGCGAGAGAGAGCTGAGATTCTGTCGGGGACTTAGCAAGCACCACAATCTGTCTCTCCTCAGACACTTTCATTCATTTGAAATGCAAGAGGTTTTGAAAACATGTAGGAGAAAATGTGTCTGTTGCAAACTTTTTTTGGGGGAAAGAGCGATGGAGAAGAACTGCACTTTACCAAAGCAGGGTTTAATAGTGCTAAACATTTCACTTTTTAGAGAAGAAGGTGCATATGAGGAACACGCATTTTATTGTCTTTTGTGAAAACACCCCTACCCAACATTCCTATGATATACAGTACATTTCCCCCGGTTATACACGTGTTTCTCACTCACACACAGGCAGAAGTCCTTTTTGTAAATGAGCGTTCACATAGTGTTCCCATGTTCCCAGTTGAGGAGATGCTGAAGAAATCAACACAGCTTCTCTCACACTGCCCGTACACACCGTCCACTCCTTCTCTCGGCAGTTTAACCGAGTCCATCGGAATGTTTTGCTCTTTCAAAAATGTCAGCTGAGTTCAATGTAATTTCAGCTGAGATTTATACTTGAGAGAAATGTGGTTTCTATATGTAGAGATACTTCTCTCTCCCTAAGCTCTTTCTCTCTAATGGTGGATTTGATAGAAATTGGGCAGGGTTATATATTTAATTCATCCTCCAGTTACCCTTCGTAATAAAGAGGATGATGGATCCTTCCAGGTAGTCTCCTTGACAGAGAGCGAGAGAGAGAGAGAGAGAGCCTTTAAACTCCTAGATAAGATATGAGGAGAGAGGAGGACTCTCAGCGTCCCATGCACTTCCTCCCAGCGTTCCCTTCTCTATCAGGTCTTTACACACTACATCCAGCATCTCTTCGTCACATCTTCCTCTGGAGAAAAAAATATATGTACAGTATGCCTTACAGAGAGGGGAGGGGAGGGGAATGGAGGGAGGGAGGGGGGGGGGATAGGGGCAGAGAGGTGGGAGGAAGCAAAATGATAGGAAGGGCACTGAAAGGGGGAGTAGGACATATATGGGCTGTTGAATAACAGTGAGTTGGACCCCAAACCCACCTGATGTAGAGTGACAGGGCATCAGTGGGTATGAACTTTGACCCTCTGGTCCTGCTGTGTACCGACAATGCCTTTGGATGGTGACATACACAGAAACAGGAAGCGGTATTTAGGGTTTCCACCTTACCACTCGCCATCGCAAAGTAGGATTAGTGCTCCTCTCTTCACTAAAGCTTAGCTCAATGCACGCACGCACACACACACACACACACACACACACACATTGCACAGCTGTTGCTGTTCATGATTCATGATTATCTCCGACATATAAATGTTGTACATAAACTTTTCTTTTTTACACATTCTGTTGTTTTGTACATTTGTTCTCTTTATATTCTTCACCCTGTGTTTTGTTTTGTTTGTTGTTCGACGAGTAGCCTACCGAGCCTGCTCGCAAGCTTCAGATCGCCGCAAAGGCCATTTGCGTTCACTGAAGATTCAAAGAGACTCATACGCTCACAGCCATACTTGTTTATGTGGGTGTCGCTGTTCAAGGTTGGCGTCATTATTACATCACACGACGTCCTCCTATATATATTTGCACTCACTCTCTCTGGGCATCACCCTGCATGTCAACCCATACCGATAAGGCCTCCTTGCTATGCCCCACCCGAGAGAGTCCAGCCTGGCTGAAGGCCAGAGAGCATTCAGAAAGACATGTTTTATGACTGCCTGATGGTCCCTCAAGTCTGTCAAATATACACCTGCATGGGTGGCAGTGAACAGAGAGGAGACCCAGGCACTTCATGTTCCCACTTTACATGAGGCTGCTGTCATAAGCACTACATAGCATCATCACGTGAATAGGCTGCTGCCTGTCATAGTGAATGTGCCATTATCCAGGAGTTATTAGTGAGACAAATGAAGCCGTGCCATTCCAACGCTATGAGGGGATGAGAGGGAAGCCAGGGAGGGGTGAAATTAAGGTTCTGGATAAACGAAGGCTTGAATTGGAGGTTTGAAGGTTGTACTTGTGAATATGCAACGGTGGTTGTGGTTGGGGTGAATGGATGCTGTTGGTGTGACAATGACACTCACAGGGGAACTGGGATCAGGATGTATGGATTTGCGCATCCACGTCTTAGTTTGGCATATTGAAGCAGGAGCTCGCGGGAGGCTAAAGTATACAAATATATTCCTTGAGACAAAATCTTGGGATGAATGCTATAGTGGGAGGAATGCTATAGTGGGATGAATGCTATAGTGGGATGAATGCTATAGTGGGAGGAATGCAGTAAGTTTCGCTTCTGCAGATGTATTTCAGACCAGCCATTTAGTATCTGTGTGTACGGCTCGGCCCTACTCTACAGCATACACTCCCTTTACCATAAGGCCTGCACACAAGCAGTCAAGTCTGTCTGTCCGTGTCCGTTTGTCCCCTAGATAGAAGTGGTCATCTTCTGTTAGCCTTTGAAGGGTTACCCTCGCCGGAGGAACATAGATCCGGAAAGCTCTCCCCAATCCATGGCGTGTTCTGCACCCGATCCAACTGCAGGAGACTCCCAACAAGTTAGTTACAGTGCTAGACGTAGCCTTCACTTTCACCAGGAACGCACAGAAACATGACAATGTCTGAGTCTCAAATGGCCCCTTGTTCTCCATATAGTACACTGCCGTGGTTGAAAGTAATGCACTATAAGGGACAGGATATGATTTGAGACGCAGCTAATGTCGCATTGGAGTCGCCCCCGATGTTGCTCACGTCTGAGTGTACATAATGTAGTAATTTGCTTGAAGCTAATCGGATCAAGTTAGGCAACATATAACTGTACAATTTGAGCTTTTTTTGCATGTGTCTTTTTATAATGGGCAGAAGAAGAATTGTATAACAGTTATCATAAAGATCATTTTAACGCGTGTAGCAGCCCGCATGACCGAGGTTGCGGTCCAGAAGATCTTCTGGTGTGTACCATACTCACATAAACTCAAATGGAGAACAAAAAAAAAATGAAATTGAAAACAATCTAAAATGCTTAAAAAAAAATAAAAAACACGAAAGAATAATTGCACAGTTATCAAGGTAAGATACTTTTTTTTGTAAACTGTCAACAGCACAACTATTTTGTATTGTTGTTTGTACCATTTTGTATGAAAAAAGGGAGAAAAAAAACTTGAACAAAAAAAAAAAAAGGAAAGAGTGTGTTGTTTTAAGCGTGTGTTTCTAGTGCCACTGCGATCTTGGTTTCCAAATACAGTACAGTACATACGCAGCCTTGCAGATAAACCTTGTAATATAGATGCTGAGTTGGCGACTCCACGTCAGCGCCCCCTGTGTTATAAATAAAGTTTCCCCTCCTTATGCAAACACTGCTTCCTGTCTCCTCATTTTCTTCTTGTTTCAAATGTGATAATGACGATCATGGATTATTCCACGAACAAAGACAGAGGCTCTGACACTCTTTTCTCATTCTTTCAATCTGTATTTGACACAAGTGTAGTTGCAGATGACGCGTGTGCACCTTCCAATTCGCTTCATACATGTGTTGCTGAATTGCTTTTAACCAAAACAATACGTTTCCCGAAAAGTATATTTTTCACACTTTGATCTAAGGTCATATTTCTATAAAAACTAAGGTTAATACGTTTGTTAAAACGTTTCTTCGTTCGTACCAAACGACGCGGATGCCGCCACAAGTTTGAATGGCTATTTTCAATTCTAAAATATGTTTTTATCTCCTTTTTTTTCTCACCCGTGTGTTTAGTAAAGGAATCAACAATCACAGCATCCATGTCAACGTTCACTCTCCAAACAACACAAATGCAATTAAAATGTTTTGAACATTGCGGTCTCTGTGTTTTTTTTTTGTTGAAAAAACAAACCCTAGCCCAATAAACATCATGTGTGCTCAAGCTTTTTTCTTCTCTGCATTGGATAAACATATTCCAAGTTGCAAGGAACATTTCCGCTGTTTAAAATTCTAGTGAAGTCAGACACGTTTGAGCCAGTCTATCAAGTTGCTGAGATGTGTCTCCGTCTCCCAGCCTTTAGCAGCAGGGAAAGCACATATTGAACCTGAGGGTAGTTATATGTGATTTTGTAACTGCATTTGATTATGGCCCTGGAAAGGCAGAATGCAATTTGATGGGAGGCCCCCCAGCCTCGTATAGCGTAACACTCACCTTGATAGAGCGAGCGTGCAAACTGCATGATAACTGGATTACAAGAACCCATCAGCCAAGACCCAGACTGGGGGGGGGGGGGCGTCTTGTCAGGGGGATGGTGTGTGCGTGTGTGTCTGTATGGCATGGATTTTCATCGACCTTGATCAAAATGCTATCAATCCTCATGTTTTCAGGCAGAGGACTGATTTCGAGGCTCACTGGGAAAAAAAAACACTCACTCAAACGCTCATGCAAACACATACCACGTTCCAGCGTGCAAGCACACACACACATCCGGTACAGTAGTGAATTTCTACCATGGATCCACTTCTATGGTACAATAAAACATTATTGGTGACACACTAAAGACAGTGCGTCTTTAAAGTGGAAAGTTTAAACAATGAACAAAATGTACTTTTGCACAACTGAAGTCTTTCTGCGTTTGGGACTCATTTGCAAGACTACTAGACAGACTGTTAGTATATGTGATGATTCCACACACATGATTGAGCTTCACCTTAGTTAAGTTGCAGTCACGAAGACAGAGACACAAATGATCAACGCAATTAAGTCACTGCAGTTGCCTTCTCTCTCTCCCTGAGCTTTTACAAGGTGTGGGAATGAAGTCAGTGCCAGCTGCAGCGGATGCCAAGCAAATAGGAATAAAGTTAATTTGATAATACAAAGCTAAGGCAGGTGCAGATTGGATTTTCTGTACTCCTCAACGCTTGATTTATACATTTATACGCTGCCACTTAAGATGGTGTTACCATGACGACCTCCTCGCTACTCAAGTGCAATCATCGATAGCTAGCTACTACTGTACAGATTTGATTGTTTACTCCATGTGTAACTCTGTTGTCTGTTCACACTGCTATGCTTTATCTTGGCCAGGTCGCAGTTGTAAATGAGAACTTGTTCTCAACTAGCCTACCTGGTTAAATAAAGAAATATGAAAATGTGTCTTCACCTGTACAAGTAGCACACTAGCAAAAGTATGGACAAACAAACAGTTTTGAGAGAAAATAGAGTTCAGAACCCCCGAGCAGACTAGGTGGAAAATCTGTCAATGTGCACTTGAGCAAGGCACTTAACCTTAAAAGCTCTGGATAAGAGCGTCTGCTCAATGTAAAATGTAGAGAGAGTAAAAGCTTGAGTGAGACAACGGGCTCTTAGGTTGAACTGTTAACAGGGACCAGGCGGGTCAATGGAACAGCAACAGGCCAGGCGGCAGCTCCTCCCCATTGATTGGCCTGTCACTGGTTGTCAATGCATGCAGACAGAATATCCCCCCACCATTTGACTCAGTGGGTGCATTCTCTGAGCCAGGGCAAGTACCACTAGCATGCAGGACCGCCAACCCCGCAAGTGACTTGCCTAGTTAAATAAAGGTTCATTCAAATACAAATGTGCGCACGCACACCCTCACAATGCCCTCCTTCAATAGCCACCCATAGTGAGTCTGCAGGAAGCCTGATCTAGTCAAATCAGTTCACCTGCTTTCTGACACAATCATGTTCGTCGGAAAGAAAGGACATGGTGAGACAGAGGGCGGAGGAGGTTTGCTAAGGAGAGAACGAAAAACGGGGGGGGGGGGGGGGGGTTACAGGTAAAACGTGTTAAGCTCAGCAGTAAAACGTCAAGGTTGACAGGATGAGTCATTATAGATTAACCCAGCCAGGAAGCCTATGGTTATCTGGACTAAACCATGCTGCTGTATTCTGACCCATTATGGATTTATAGAGGTAGGTAGTTTTGGATTGTATTGATCAAATGAAGCAGCGTTTTTCTCTTACCGGCAAGGCCACTGCATCACCACAGCTTCACTCCAGTGACTTATAAATATACACAAAAAACACTACGTAGCTATTTCAACAATACAATGTGTATACTACAGCAATCATTTGTTACATTCCATGTGTGTGTATGAGAAAAACAATAACTCAAAACTAGTTCATTCCTTCAAATGGAGAATATTCCAATACGCTAGTGTGTTTGAAAATACTGTACTTTCAAGTAGGAAATACTTTATAATTGAGTCAGTCCACAGAGAAACGCTCATTACACTCCACTATCATGCTGCACAAGCAGGTGTCGTTTGAAACAACATTTGTTTTTGCAATGGTCTTTCCAGAGAGGGTCATATTGACCTATGGTGCCTGAATCAATGGGCAGCAGGAAGTAGAGAATTACAGGCTGGAACACAAGCACACACAGGCACACAGGTGGCCTCTGGTAGAGAAGGTTGCCAGGGGAGCTAGATGTCGTCAGGGGCAAGTGTACCGTGTGTGGAGGAGGCTATGTGCAATATCATCACCGTGGAGAGCGCGCAGAATGATCACCATCAAGCACACACTGTTTGCCACAACATTTTGTTCATTTTTGTTCATTTTGACATTGCAATATAAGAAAACATCATGATGACGCAGATGAATGTCATTATCTATTGCTCAGCCGCCCCGTTGAGAGAGAGATACTTTTAGACTTGGTTTTGAAGCATCCGGTCAGATATGCGTTTGACTTCAAGAGCTCTGTCTCAAGACAATTTGAATCCTATTCGCCTTAGAAATAGACGAAGGGAAGAGAGGATAACTAGACAACTGCTTTCCCCTCTGTTGTGCTGCTGATGGGTGTGTTAGCGGTGTAAAAACCAGTGGGGGTCTGTGCTACGTGGTCTCATAGTAATGTGTTTGCTCTGAGGCAGACGTGTCACTCTGGGTAATAGGGACAAAACAAACGCTGTGCCTTTATTGTCTTCTATATGCGTTCCTTTACTCTGCCGGGGTGGTGGGCTATATGCAAATAGCTGCTGCATCACGAATTCCATCTCCATCCTATGTGGGAGTGATGCACTCTGGGTAAAGAAATATCCTCTCACAGAGGAGAGTGAGGAGAGGACTCAAACAGTCAAACTGACCTCAAACGGCGCGTAGAAAAACAATCAAGTAACTTTAGATCACTCCCTTCTCACATAACGAGACATCTTCCATCTACATGCACCTTCCCAAAAATGACAGTTGGCGGGCCATTTTGATGACAGATGATATTTGGGTACTGGATATCATGCAGGTGCTTTTGAGAAGTACCTAGAGCTGTGGACCTCTTGCTGTGGGATGATAGGATAGATAGGATAATGTATCCTCTCCCAGGTCGTCAGGACCATGCCCCAGGGTAGATAGCCGCCCGGCTGGGAGCTGACCACATTAAGGATGCTGAGGATGGAGATGGAGTAGAGTGGGGCGCCGGGTCCATTCTACTGGCTAAAATGAGATTTACCTTCCACTCCCAGCAGCATCCAAATCACATTAGTCTCCACATCTATTCACAGACATGCTATTTATCACTCAGTCGCACAACTGCAAAACACTAGCTACAGCCAGCAGCCACATCCTCACCAATATTCTGAATCAATTGCCAAACTGAAGTTTAAAATATTGCTAGTCTGTGGTAGGTCTATACTATATCATTATAGATAATTTATACACTGAGCAGGTCAAAATTCTCCTAACCAAAGACTACTAAGAAGTCACCAACTTTTAAAGTGCTCACCCTCTTATCCATATTCATAAAATAAGTAATTGAGATATCAGATTTTGTTTCAGAGGGCAGAAACAGTAACGGTGTTTTCCTTAGAAGGCCTGATTAAAAATGCCCATTGTAAATGATCATGGGGCCAGTGGAAAGCTGACCTATGACCTGCTTAATGTTTATATTCAGGAGTTTAAGGAGACCTCTCAGCTAGCATGGATCCACCAGACACCTCTTGTAAGGGATTTCTTCCATTGACGGAGAGGCGGAGCAAAGCGCAGCGTGGTTATTTTGACTCATGTTTTAATAAAATCACTTCACATGAACAAACTAACAAACTAACAAAAACAAGAAACGTGAAAACCCAAAACAGCCCTATCTGGTGCAAAACACAGAGACAGGAACAATCACCCACAAACACACAGTGAAACCCAGGCTACCTAAGTATGATTCTCAATCAGAGACAACTAATGACACCTGCCTCTGATTGAGAACCATACTAGGCCGAAACATAGAAATACCCAAATCATAGAAAAACAAACATAGACTGCCCACCCCAACTCACGCCCTGACCATACTAAATAATGACAAAAGAAAAGGAATTAAAGGTCAGAACGTGACAGTACCCCCCCCCCCCCCCCCCCCCCCCCCCAAGGTGCGGACTCCGGCCGCAAAACCTTGACCTATAGGGGAGGGTCTGGGTGGGCGTCTGTCCGCGGTGGCGGCTCTGGCGCGGGACGCGGACCCCACTTCACCATTGTCTTAGTCCGCCTTATTGTCCGCCTCCGTGGCTTTCTCACCATGGCCACCCTTCTCAATGACCCCACTGGACAGAGGGGCAGCTCGGGACAGAGGTGGGACAGCTGCTCGGGACAGAGGTGGGACAGCTGCTCGGGACAGAGGAGGAGCGGCTGCTCGGGACAGCGGGGCGGCTGCTCGGGACAGCGGGGCGGCTGCTCGGGACAGCGGGGCGGCTGCTCAGGACAGCGGGGCGGCTGCTCGGGACAGAGGGGCGGCAGCTCGGGACAGAGGGGCGGCAGCTCGGGACAGAGTGGCGGAAAATCTGGACAGAGGGGCGGCGGCTCTGGGCTGAGGGGCTCTGGCGGCCCCTGGCTGACTGGCGGCCCCTGGCTGACTGGCGGCACTGGCGGCCCCTGGCTGACTGGCGGCACCTGGCTTACTGGCGGCCCCTGGCTGACTGGCGGCACTGGCGGCCCCTGGCTGACTGGCGGCACTGGCGGCCCCTGGCTGACTGGCGGCACTGGCGGCCCCTGGCTGACTGGCGGCACTGGCGGCCCCTGGCTGACTGGCGGCACTGGCGGCCCCTGGCTGACTGGCGGCACTGGCGGCCCCTGGCAGACGGGCGGCACTGGCGGCGCTGGGCAGACGGGCGGCACTGGCGGCGCTGGGCAGACGGGCGGCACTGGCGGCGCTGGGCAGACGGGCGGCACTGGCGGCGCTGGGCAGACGGAGGAAGGCTCTGGTAGCGCCGGAGAGGCAGGAGACTCCGGCAGCGCTGGAGAGGAGGAAGGCTCTGGTAGTGCCGGAGAGGCGGGAGACTCCAGCAGCGCTGGAGAGGAGGGAGCCCCTGTAAGGATGGGCCGGAGAGACAGCCTGGTACGGGGAGCTGCCACCGGAGGGCTGGTGCGTGGAGGTGGTGACGGATAGACCGGGCCGTGCAGGCGCACTGGAGCTCTTGAGCACCGAGCCTGCCCAACCTTACCCGGTTGAATGGTCCCGGTCGCCCTGCCAGTGCGGCGAGGTGGAATAGCCCGCACTGGGCTATGCAGGCGAACCGGGGACACCGTGCGCAAGGCTGGTGCCATGTAAGCCGGCCCAAGGAGACGCACTGGAGACCAGATGCGTAGAGCCGGCTTCATGGCACTTGGCTCGATGCCCACTCTAGCCCGGCCGATACACGGAGCTGGAATGTACCGCACCGGGCTGTGCACCCGCACTGGGGACACCGTGCCCTCCACAGCATAACACGGTGCCTGCCCGGTCTCTCTAGCCCCCCGGTAACCACAGGAAGTTGGCTCAGGTCTCCTACCTGGCGTAGCCATACTCCCTGTGAGCCCCCCCCAATACATTTTTGGGGCTGACTCCCGGGCTTCCTTGCCAACCGTGTTCCCTCATATCGCCGGCTCCTCTCTCTGGCTGCCTCTGCTCTCCTCGCTGCCTCCACCTGTTCCCATGGAAGGCGATCCTTTCCCGCCAGGATCTCCTCCCATGTGTAGCAACCCTTGCCGTCCAACACATCGTCCCAAGTCCATTCCTCTTTGCGCCGCTGTTGCTTCTCCTGCTGCTGCTTTTGCCGTTGCCCGTTACCACGCCGCTTGGTCCTGTTGTGGTGGGTGATTCTGTAAGGGATTTCTTCCATTGACGGAGAGGCGGACCAAATCGCAGCGTGGTTATTTTGACTCATGTTTTAATAAATCACTTCACATGAACAAACTAACAAATGAACAAAAACAAGAAACGTGAAAACCCAAAACAGCCCTATCTGGTGCAAAACACAGAGACAGGAACAATCACCCACAAACACACAGTGAAACCCAGGCTACCTAAGTATGATTCTCAATCAGAGACAACTAATGACACCTGCCTCTGATTGAGAACCATACTAGGCCGAAACATAGAAATACCCAAATCATAGAAAAACAAACATAGACTGCCCACCCCAACTCACGCCCTGACCATACTAAATAATGACAAAACAAAAGGAAATAAAGGTCAGAACGTGACACCTCTCCTTTAATTCTGTCTCCTGCAGATTTAATGATGACCAGCCATGACATCTGTGGGCTGGACCTGCACTAAGGTCAGCAGGTTATCACAGGAAATAATCTCGCTGCTGGTCAACATTGAAATGATCACACTACAGGTTACTAACACCGCAACTATCACACTGGAGGTTAACACTGAAAGGATCACAGTGCAGGTTATTAACACTAAAATTATCACACAGCAGGTTATTAACACTGAAATGATCGCATGGCAGGTTAACACTGAAATTATCATTTTGCAGGTTAACACAAAAATAATCACACTGCAGGTTATTAACACTGAAATGATCCCATGGCAGGTTAACACTGAAATTATCATTTTGCAGGTTAACACAAAAATGATCACACTGCAGGTTAAAACAAAAATGATCACACTGTAGGTTAACACTGAAATTAGCACACTTCAAGTTAACACTGAAATGATCATAGTGCAGGTTATTAACATTGAAATGATCACACTGCAGGTTAACATTGAAATGATCACATTCCAGGATAACACTGAGATGATCACACTGCAGTTTAACATGTACACTTGCAGGTTTACACTGAAATTGTCACCCTGCAAATTAACACTGAAATGATCACACTGCAGGTTAACACTGAAATGATCACACTGCAGGTTAACATTGAAATGATCACGCTGCAGGTTAAATCACACATGGATATATTCCAGACAGGTAATTTCAGTGTTACCCTGAAATGATCACACTGCAGGGTAACATTTGAATGATCACACTCCAGGTTAACATCGAAATGATCAAATCTAATTTTATTCGTCACATGCTTCGCAAACAACAGGTGTAGTAGACTAACAGTGAAATGCTTACTTACGGGCCCGACCAAACATGCAGAGAGAACAAATTGAAATAATAGAAAAATAATTAACACAAGGAATACATTCTAAATGAGTATCAATGACTTGGCTATACACACGGGGTACCAGTACTGAGTCGATATGCAGGGGCACGAGGTCATTGACGTAGATATGTACATAGGTTACGGATCAAGTGACTAGGCAAACGGATAGATAATGAACAGTAGCAGCACCATACGTGATGAGTCAAAAGAGATTAGTGCAAAAAGGGTCAATGCAGATAGTCCGGGTATTAAGGGTAGAAAATGTTCAGGGTCCTGTAGGTTCCAGACTTGGTGCACCAGTACCTCTTGCCGTGTGGTAGCAAAGAGAACAGTTTATGATGGATGGCTGGAGACTTTGACCATTTTTAGGGCCTTCCTCTGACACTGCTTGGTATAGAGGTCCTGGATGGCAGGGAGCTTGGCCCCAGTGATGTACTGGAAAGCCCATGCTGAATCTTTTCAGCCTTCTGAGGGGGAAGAGGCATTGTCGTGCCTTCTTCACAACTATGTTGGTATGTGTGGACCATGATAATTCCTTAAAAGGGGACATTTTAAAGCATTTCATGGCTACAGATGTGAGTGCTATGGAGAGATAGTCATTTAGACAGGTTACCTTGGTGTTCTGGGCACAGGGACTATGGTGGTCTGCTTGAAACATGTAGGTATTACAGACTGGATCAGGGAGAGGTTGGAAATGTCAGTGAACACACTTGTCAGCTGGTCAGCGCATGCTCTGAGTATGCGTCTTGGTAATCCGTCTGGTCCCGCGACCTTTTGAATGTTAACCTGTTTAAGGTCTTATCTACAGAGTGCAAGAGCGCACAGTAGTCCAGAACAGCTGGTGCTCTCATGCATGGTTCAGTGTTGCTTGCCTCGAAGTGAGCATTGAAGGAATTTAGTTAATCTGGTAGGCTCGCATCTCTGGGCAGCTCGCGACTGGGTTTCCCTTTGTAATCCGTGAAAGTTTGCAAGCCCTGCCACATCCGACGAGCGTCAGAGCCGGCATAGTAGGATTCAATCTTAGTCCTGTGTTGATGTTTTGACTGTTTGATGGCTCATTGGAGGTTGAATCGAGATTTCTTATAAGCATCCAGATTAATGTCCCACTCCTTGAAACGGCATTTCTAGCCTTTAGCTCAGTGTGGATGTTGCCTGTAATCCATGGCTTCTGGTTGGGATATGTACGTATGTATGGTCACTGTGTCGACGACATCGTTGGTGCACTTACTAATGAAGCCGGAGACTGATGTGGTAAACTCCTCAACGTTATCGGATGAATCCCGGAACATACTCCAATCTGTGCTGGCCAAACAGTCCTGTAGCTTAGCATCCTCTTCATCTGCCCACTTCCGTATTGAGCGCGTCAATGGTACTCTATGTTTGAGTTTTTGCTTGTAAGCAGGAATCATAATGATATAGTCAGATTTGTCAAATGGAGGGCGAGAGAGAGCTTTGCATGCGTGTGTGGAGTAAAGGTGATCTTGAGGTTTTTTTTCCTCTAGTTGCACAGGTGACATTCTAGTAGAAATGAGGTAATACTGATTTCAGTTTCCTTGCATTAAAATCACTAGCCACTAGGAGCGGCGCATCCGGATGCGTACTTTCTTTTTTTCTTATGGCTCTACACAGCTTGTTGAGTGCAGATTTTAGTGCCAGCTTCGGTTTGTGATAGCAAATAGGCAGCTATGAAAAGTATAGATGAAAACTCTTGGTAAATAGTATGGTCTGCAGCTTATCATGAGATATTCTAATTCACATAAGCAAAACCTTGAGGCTTCCTTAACATTAAAGATCGCATGCCAGCTGTTGTTAACAAAGAGACACACACTTCCCCCCCTTACCCTTACCCGAAGCTGCCTTTCGGTCTTGACGATGAAGAGAAAAACCAGCTTGAGGTATATTATCCATGTCCTTGTTCAGCTACGATTCCAAGAAACATATAGGATATTACAGTTCTTCAGGTCCCATTGATGGGATAGTCTTCAAATCAAATCAAATTGTATTTGTCACATAGACATGGTTAGCAGATGTTAATGTGAGTGTAGCGAAATGCTTGGGCTTCTAGTTCCGACAATGCGGTAGTAACCAACGAGTAATCTAACCTAACAATTCCACAACTGCTACCTTATACACACAAGTGTAAAGGGATAAAGTATATGTACATAAAGATATATGAATGGGTGATGGCACAGAACGGCATAGGAAAGATGCAGTAGATGGTATCGAGTACAGTATATACATATGAGATGAGTAATGTAGGGTATGTAAACATAAAAGTGGCATAGTTTAAAGTGGCTAGTGATACATGTATTACATAAAGATGGCAAGATGCAGTAGATGGTATAGAGTACAGTATATACATATGAGATGAGTAATGTAGGGTATGTAAACATTATATTAGGTGGCATTGTTTAAAGTGGCTAGTGATACATTTTTTACATCAATTCCCATTAGTAAAGTGGCTGGAGTTGACTCAGTATATTGGCAGCAGCCACTCAATGTTAGTGGTGGCTGTTTAACAGTCTGATGGCCTTGAGATAGAAACTGTTTTTCAGTCTCTCGGTCCCTGCTTTGATGCACCTGTACTGACCTCGCCGTCTGGATGATAGCGGGGTGAACAGGCAGTGGTTCGGGTGGTTGTTGTCCTTGATGATCTTTATGGCCTTCCTGTGACATCGGGTGGTGTAGGTGTCCTGGAGGGCAGGTAGTTTGCCCCCGGTGATGCGTTGTGCAGACCTCACTACCCTCTGGAGAGTCTTACAGTTGTGGGCGGAGCAGTTGCCGTACCAGGCGGTGATACAGCCCGACAGGATGCTCTCGATTGTGCATCTGTAAAAGTTTGTGAGTGCTTTTGGTGACAAGACAAATTTCTTCAGCCTCCTGAGGTTGAAGAGGCGGTGCTGTGCCTTCTTCACAACGCTGTCTGTGTGGGACCAATCCAGTTTGTCCGTGATGTGTACGCCGAGGAACTTAAAACTTACTACCCTCTCCACTACTGTCCCATCGATGTGGATAGGGGGGTGCTCCCTCTGCTGTTTCCTGAAGTCCACGATCATCTCCTTTGTTTTGTTGACGTTGAGTGTGAGGTTATTTTCCTGACACCACACTCCGAGGGCCCTCACCTCCTCCCTGTAGGCCGTCTCATCGTTGTTGGTAATCAAGCCTACCACTGTAGTGTCTTCCGCAAACTTGATTATTGAGTTGGAGGCGTGCATGGCCACGCAGTCGTGGGTGAACAGGGAGTACAGGAGAGGGCTCAGAACGCACCCTTGTGGAGCCCCAGTGTTGAGGATCAGCGGGGTGGAGATGTTTTTACCTACTCTTGTAATGGGAATTTTAATGTTTGTGCTTTTCTTATAACTCATTTCTGTGTTCTATTCATATGCTGTTCTATAAATCAGTTGCTGTGTTCATGCAAGTGGCTGACTGTACAAATCATCACTTATCAGTAGCTGCAATTTGGCAGTACGCCCAGAACGTGTTTTGAGAACGAACGAAAGATATCTCAGTTTCAAGGTCTCAGCTTAGAGAGGATAAGCCTCGTGAGGTGTTGGTCTGTCATATGTTATGAAACAGTATTGTCCGGTCACATGAATAAAACAAAACGGTAGTGATTAATTCTGCTAAATCATGCAAATATAACTTCTCTGTGAATAACCGTATATAAGACAACTGCTGTGTCTGCCCAGAGAGAGCTCCTGATTGACATGTACTATGGTCTATTGAGTTGGTTGGAAACTCTCCAGCACGCTGACACTAAACAATGATTAATTTAATCATGACTTTGAGTGTCCCTGTGTAAGATTTTTCCGCGACAGTCTCAAAGTTTACTGTTTATTCTCTAGTGATTGTGTGTTCACCAATAGAATGGAAGTGACTTGTTTACTCGCCGACTAGAGTCATATCAGGGAGCTTGCTCATTTGCCTCTATTGCGCTGTCTCTTTCAAGTCCCGGGATTAGAGTCTGGTCTGAATGAGCAGTACATCCACAGCTGCCGACTGAAATAGAAATCTTCATCCTAAATTGTGGTTAGTGGTCGCTGTTCTGATGTCCAGAAGCTGTTTTTCGGTCGTAGGAAGTGATGGCGGAAATATTATGGACAAAAAAAGTTAAGATCAGCGTAAAACCCCCCACAAAAGCAGAATAGCAGAATAGGTCAGGAATTTGAAAGACGGCAGCTATCTACTGCAGTCGGTCATCACACTGCAAGTTAACACTGAAATGATCACACTGAACGTTAACACTGAAATGATCACACTGCTGCTTAACCCTAAAATGATCACACTGCAGGTTAACACCAAATGATCACATTACAGGTTGAATAACATTTGAGTGAAATATATCCATGCCTGCAATGCATGTGGAGAGCAGGACTACTGGTGATGGTGGAGAGCAGGGCTACTGGTGATGGTGGAGAGCAGGACTACTGGTGATGGTGGAGAGCAGGACTACTGGTGATGGTGGAGAGCAGGGCTACTGGTGATGGTGGAGAGCAGGACTACTGGTGATGGTGGAGAGCAGGTCTACTGGTGATGGTGGAGAGCAGGACTACTGGTGATGGTGGAGAGCAGGACTACTGGTGATGATGGAGAGCAGGACTACTGGTGATGGTGGAGAGCAGGACTACTGGTGATGGTGGAGAGCAGGACTACTGGTGATGGTGGAGAGCAGGACTACTGGTGATGGTGGAGAGCAGGACTACTGGTGATGGTGGAGAGCAGGACTACTGGTGATGGTGGAGAGCAGGACTACTGGCGATGATGGAAGGATGACAGTGGACTGGACAGAGGGGGTAAGTATGTACAGTGGCTTCAGAAAGTATTCACACCCCTGTACTTTTTCCACTTTTTGTTGAGTTAAAATCTTTCACAAAATTTTTACAAATTAATAAAAAAATGAATTCAACACCTATGTTATGGCAAGCCTAAATAAGTTAAATAAGTTAAGAGTAAAAATGTGCTTAACAAGTCACAAGTAGTAAGTTGAATGGACTCACTGTGTGCAATACTAGTGTTTAACATGATTTTTGAATGACTACTTCATCTTTGTACCCCACACATAAACTCAGCAACAAAAGAAACGTCCTCTCACTGTCAACTGCGTTTATTTTCAGCAAACATGTAACATGTGTAAATATTTGTATGAACATAACAAGATTCAACAACTGAGACATAAACTGAACAAGTTCCACAGACATGTGACTAACAGAAATTGAATAATGTGTCCCTGATCAAAGGTGGGGGGTCAAAATCAAGAGTAACAGTCAGTATCTGGTTTGGCCACCAGCTGCATTAAGTACTGCAGTGCATCTCCTCCTCATGGACTGCAAGAGATTTGCCAGTTCTTGCTGTGAGATGTTACCCCACTCTCCCACCAAGGCACCTGCAAGTTCCTGGACACTTCTGGGGGGAATGGCCCTAGCCCTCACCCTCTGATCCAACAGGTCCCAAACGTGCTCAATGGAATTGAGATCCGGGATCTTTGCTGGCCATGGCAGAACACTGACATTCCTGTCTTGCAGGAAATCACACACAGAACGATCAGTATGGCTGGTGGCATTGTCATTGAGCCTGCAGGAAGGGTACCACTTGAGGGAGGAGGATGTCTTCCCTGTAACGCACAGTTGAGATTGCCTGCAATGACAACAAGCTCAGTCCGATGATGCTGTGACACACCGACCCAGACCATGACGGACCCTCCACCTCCAAATCGATCCCGCTCAAGAGTACAGTCCTCTGTGTAACGCTCATTCCTTTTATGATAAACACGAATCTGACCATCACCCCTGGTGAGACAAAACCGCGACTCATCAGAGAAGAGCACATTTTGCCAGTCCTGTCTGGTGTGCAACGGTGGGTTTGTGCCCATAGGCGATGTTTTTGCTGGTGATGTCTGGTGAGGACCTGCCTTACAACAGGCCTACAAGCCCCCAGTCCAGTCTCTCTCAGCCTATTGCGGACAGTCTGAGCACTGATTTGCGGGATTGTGCGTTCCTGGTGTAACTCGGGCAGTTGTAGTTGCCATCCTGTACCTGTCCCGCAGGTGTGATGTTCGGATGTACCGATCCTGTGCAGGTGTTGTTACACGTGGTCTGCCATTGTGAGGACGATCAACTGTCTGTCCTGTTTCTCTGTAGTGCTGTCTTAGGCGTCACACAGTACGGACATTGCAATTTATTGCCCTGGCCACATCTATAGTACTCATGCCTCCTTGCAGCATGCCTAAGGCACATTCACGCAGATGAGCAAGGACCCTGGGTATCTTTCTTCTGGTGTTTTTCAGTCAGTAGAAAGGCCTCTTTAGTGTCCTAAGTTTTCAGAACTGTGACCTTAATTGCCTACCGTCTGTAAGCTGTAAGTGTCTTAACGACCGTTCCACAGGTACATGTTCATTAATTGTTTATGGTTCATTGACCAAGCATGGGAAACAGTGTTTAAACCCTTTACAATGTAAATCTTTTAAAACATTTTTTTACAAATTATCTTTGAAAGACAGGGTCCTGAAAAAGGGACATTTCTTGTTTTGCTGAGTTTATTAGGTTTGGCGTGTACAATGTGGAATGGTGTGTACAATGTACTAACTACTCAACCTCATCATACATACTACATTGATTATTTTAGCCTACTTGTGGAACACTGCACACAGTGCAACATGAAATAGATATACAAGGCCAACTTCAAATTGAAAGTAACTGGAGCATTAAACAGCTGACTGCGAATGCAAACTACGCCAGACAAATCCTACACATGCATTGAAAAAGAAGGCATACATCAAAGGAATTACTTAAGCCTACAATCGACAAGGATGCATAAAGAACAACAAACTCGACCAAGGAATTAAGAAAACGCTCCGTAGGGTGTGGCTGAATGGACAGCGTCTCTGTCTAGTAGACAGCTGGAATTCGGCTATTCAGTTTGCGGGCAGTTAGACATTTTCTAGGTACAGTTGAGATAGCCTACAATGCCTATATGAAAATAATAACTGGAACAAAGATCTTGAGAAATTGTAGGATCAACTGCAAATTGTCGCTCATAGGAAAAAGCTTGCAATACCCCTTATATGAAGTCACCCTTGTGGAACGACGCATTCAGTGTACTCTGACAGTGTCGATGTATCGTGCGCTTCCCACCAAAATAGTTGCTCTGCGTTCAGAGATGTGCCCAGTAACGTGTGCGCCCAGCTCATTTTTGTATTTGCCTGTCTGCATTATTCGCCAGGGAACGGAAACTTTCTGCGAATATTGAAGCGTTGCATGAACGAACGAGGCGGCTCTGACAATATTGAAAACAGCTGTATCAATAAGAGTGCTCCGAGAATATTAATATTGCAAAATAGCCAACGCGGAGACGGGCCTCGAAAAATGTTACCCTGGCCAGCCTGTCTCTGTCTGATATGATTGTGCTGCCTACACAGCATCTGGGTGCTCATCACATACAAACAAGCAGCCCTACTTCCACACTATAGCTAAATAACTTAATTATGTTTTGCCAGCAAGATTGATCTGTTAGAATATCACATTTTCATTCTGGAAGATGGACTAGCAAAGACTGATAGAGTGAGAAGTGGAAATGCATTACATGTACCAGAGGCAGGTGGGCTACAGGTAGAGGATGATGATGTAGGCCTACAGCAAAAAGTTAAAGAAGTTAGCCCTACTAGGTAATCATGAATTATTTGCATTATCTCAATTATTATTCTGTCACTACATGACAATGCCTATTTGTTATAGCCTACAATTGTTATTGTCTTTTGGGGGAAATGCACTAAATACCAAGTTGTTCAGTTGTTTATTTTCATATCAGTAGGCCTACATGAAACCAGAATTGACCTAGCCTATTGGGCGAATAAATTAAAATAGCAATTAGGCTTACAGCTATCACAGCTATATTTTAATAGCAATAAAACAACTTTTGGTTTCGAATGGTCACCAAAAAGGAGGGCTCCCGAACTCCCAATTAAATCAATCCCTGGCAATCTGATTATAACTACATTTAGAAGGTCAAATTCAAATGCAAACATTACATTTGTTGCACATGCTGGCAGCTGCTCTCCGAGCAATGCTCCGCATGGTCCTAAAAGCCAGCTACAGTGGGAAAAAGACTTTGCATTTTAATCTGGATTGGAATGATTTTAGTCTACTTTTAAAAAAAGAATGACCGTGCTGAAGTAGTGTATATCGGTCGCTAATACAGGACTAGTAAAGGCCCACATTTTGTGAGAATTATTTTTAACTAAGTGTATTTGAGTGTTTACAAGCATTTGTAACTTGAGTCTGATAATTATCTGTACAACAGTTAAGATAATACAGTACTTGTAAAAAAATAGTTGCTTTCCAGTTTCTTGAAATACTTATTTCTATGTGAAAACTGAAATGGTCCCTCGACAGAACTGAACCCACAACCGTAGCATTGCAAGCACCGTGCTCTACCAACTGAGCCACATCATCACAAATCACTTGATATCACAATGGACTCAGTTACTGTGTTGTACATTGTTTTTCTTCATGGTGATGGAAAGTCTACAGGTACAAACTTAGATGACCAGCCTATGTACAATACAATAATGTACATTAAGTGGTTTGGAAGGATGATAAATTAATACTACACAAAAAAAGTGGTTGTTTTCCATATTATTTGATCAAGGAAACTATTTTATTTGATGTGGATGTTTTGTATCTTTGCCCATAACTTTGCTCCTTTTGATGTAAATGTTTTACGGGGTTTTGTTCTTTCTGGATTTCATTGGAATGACAATCACAGAGAAAGGGAGAGGACAACAAGACAACATTTCAAACTATTGAATCCCGCAAGATACTGTTCTTAATAATACATCCTTTTTTTTTGCCAAAGTGGCGATGTTGGAAATATATTTGGTCCACTGATATTTGAATATCCCATTGAGCATGGTGAAGTTATTCATTACACTTTGAACGGTGTATCAATACACCCAGTCACTACAAAGATACAGACGTCCTTCCTGACTCAGTTGCCGGAGAGGAAAGAAATCGCTCAAGGATTTCACAATGAGGCAAACGGTGACTTTACTGAGTTTAATGGCTGTGATAAAAAAAACTGAGGATAGATCAACAACATTGTAATTACTCCCCAATATTAACCTAATTGACAGAGTGAAAAGAAGGAAGACTGTACACACAAAAAAATATTCCAAAACATGATTCCTGTTTGCAATACAGCACTAAAGTAAAATGCAAAAAATATGGCGGTGAAATTAACTTCATGTCCTGAACACAAAGTGTTATGTTTGGGGCAAATCCAACACATCACTGAGTACCACTCTTCATATTTTCAAGCATGGTGGTGGCTGCATCATGTTATAGTTATGCTTGTCATTAACAAGGACTACATGGTTTTTTAGGATAAAAAATAAATGGAATTAGAGCTAAGGACAGGCGAGATCCTAGAGGAAAACCTGGTTCAGTCTGCTTTCCAACAGACACTGGGAGACACATTCCCCTTTCAACAGGACAATAACCTAAAACACAAGGCCAAATATACACTGGAGTTGCTTATCAAGATGACATTGAATGTTCCAGAGAGGCCTTAGGTACCGTTTTGACTTAAATCGTCTTGAAAATCTATGGCAAGACTTGATAATGTCTGTTTAGCAATGATCAACAACCAACTTGACAGAGTTTGAATAATTTTTCAAAGAATAATGTGCAAATATTGTACAATCCAGGTGAGCAAAGCTCTTAGAAACATACCCAGAAAGACTCACAGCTGTGATCACTGCCAAAGGTACTTCTGCAAAGTATTGACTCAGGGGAGTGAATATTTACACTATATACACAAAAATATGTGGACAGTGAACACCCCTTCAAATTAGTGGATTTGGCTATTTCAGCCACAACCACAGCTCAGCCGCAAAGTGGTAGGCCACACAAGCTCACAGAACAGGACCGCTGAGTGCTGAAAAATTGCCTGTCCTCGGTTGCAACACTCATTACCGGGTTCCAAACTGCCTCTGGAAGCAACGTCAGCACAAGAACTGTGGCTTCGGGAGCTTCATGAAATGGGTTTCTATGGCCGAGTAGCCGCACACAGGCGTCGGCTGGAGTGATGTAAAGCTTGCCGCCATTGGTCTCTGGAGCAGTGGAAAAGCGTTCTCTGGTGTGATGAAACACGCTTTACCATCTGGCAGTCCGACGGATGAATCTGGGCTTGGCGGATGCCAGGAGACCGCTACCTGCACCAACTGTAAAGTATGTTGAAGGAGGAATCATGGTCTGGGTCTGTTTTTCATGGTTCGGACTAGGCCCCTTAGTTCCAGAGAAGGGGGTATCTTAATGCTACAGCGCACAATGACATTCTAGGCGATTCTGTGCTTCCAACTTTGTGGCAACAGTTTGAGGAATGCCCTTTCCTGTTTCAGCATGACAATGCCCCCATGCACAAAGTGAGGTCCATACAGAAATGATTTGTCAAGATCGGTGTGGAAGATTTTGACTGGCCTGGACAGAGCCCTGACCTCAACCCCATCGAACGCCTCTGGGATGAATTGGAACACCGACTTTAAGCCAGGCCTAATCGCCCAACATCAGTCCCCGACCTGTGGCTGAATGGAAGCAAGTACTCGCAGCAATGCTCAACATCTAGCGGACAGCCTTCCTAGAAGAGTGGAGGCTGTTATAGCAGTAAAGGGGGCACCAACTCCATATTAATGCCTATGGTTTTGGAATGAGATGTTCGACGAGCAGGTGTCCACATACCTTTGGTCAGTGTATGTAAATGTGATTTTTCTGTATTTGATTTTCAATAGTTTAGCAAAAATGTTGAATAACATGTTTTAACTTTGTCATAATGGGGTATTGTGTGTAGACGGCTGAAAATGTTTTTGAATTTAGGCTGTAAACACAACAAAATGTGTAATAATTCAAGAGGCATGAATACTTTCTGAATGCACTGTATGTGTCCATGTTAAAAATAGCATATAGCATTTTGTGGCTATATCTCTGGCTGAGGAAATTCTTCTTCAAAAACAAAAATGTAATATTCAGCTGACAGAGATTACTGGAAGGCCAAAATCAATCAGTGGCTGGACAGACAACCATGAGTGGCGGATTCAACTTTTTATTTATATTTTTTACTTAGTATTAATGATTAGCAGATAATATTTTCTGCTGCCAAGTAGTCCATCACAGATATACAGTGTCGTTCATCTTCTGAGCCATGAGTGATTCAACAGCACTCTGTACCAGTAACCCCTGTAAATAGCTTTGCTACTGTTATTTTATTGTTGCTCTTTAATTATTTAAATTTTTTACTTCAGTTTATTTTACACTTTCTTTCTTAAAACGGCATTGTTGGTTAAGGGCTTTGCAAGTAAGTACTTCACTGTGAGGTCTACACCTGTTGTATTCGGCCAGCCATCATGCCCTCCTGGTTTCCCACCTACTATACCATACACACGTGTCACAGTTTAACATTAAATGCTGGACCATTCTCCTCTCTCTGTCTTCTCTCAGACAAGCAACGTAGGAGGCAACATGAGGTCCTAATATGTCTAACATTTCAGGCCTTCTTTTCCCTTAATGGAAACTGCTTAACAAAGTCAACCCGGCGGATCGGAGCGGCGAGACTGTAATTGATGGACACTTGGCATGCTCGGTGCGCCTGGCGATTTGTCCAATCCATAAAAAGAGATGTCGAGGTAATTATGTTTGTCATGATATATTGAAAGCAGGAATGGGTGAGCTAATCAGAATACCTGACAGCTGTAGCGTGCAGATGCTATCAGACCTCTTGTCCACGGCGATAAAATGAAAGCGGGTCATTTTAACAGGTAACAGCTGTTCATGGCTAATTTGTTCAATTACGCGCGGAGGTTGTTTCTGGGCCCTAAGGGACCTCCACTCCTCCTAGATGTTCTTTCTTTCTTCCCTCGCTCTCGCTCTCTCTTTCCGAGAACGAACAGAGAGAAAATCCATACATGCAAGCAGCAGCAAGGGAAGGCCCTGGTGATGACCCTCTATGATGGTAACTCCGGTTGAGCAACAATCAACATGACATATGTATCTTCTTGCTGTGCAACTGTGTTGATAAAAGGACACCATGAATAGAAATCCCTAGATGACTTGTTTGTCTTACCTGATGTCAAAACCATGTATAGTTTATTTGAGATAAGGCAAGTGTCTTTATTGGTTGTCTGTGTGGCGAAGCATAAAGTTGGTGTGTGCGTGTTCTTGGAATGCAGACTGTATGAGCAGGTGTTCCCTCCCTTCCGGGCAATGATGAACATCAAAGCCTGCGACATTGAAGCTCTGAGCCCTCTCTCTCTAAATCCCTTGGCTATGATCAGTATGTATGATATATCAATTTCATAGTGCTAGTGCTAATCTCACAGGAGGTGTGTGTGTGTGTGTGTGTGTGTGTGTAAGAGTATCGCCGTCTAATCCTCTCCCACTGATAAAGAACTGCTCTGTGGATGAGAGTCATCAGTAGGGATCTATCCAAACAAACTTGTCTGTCTCTTGCTCAGCCCCGCTGCTCAGAGGGATTTGGCTCCTTGGTGATTCAACCTGCTAATGTATTTCTGTCAGTCAGGATGCTCTCTCCCATGTCTCACCCAGCATTCATTGAGAAGTCCTGGCCGATGAGGTCAGATACGTGAAAGACAAAATGTATGATTACTCAGAAAGGATGAACATATTTGTATTGGGGTAGACTTCAATGCCATGCTGTCCTTGTAAGGGTTATAGACTGGATGAAGTCACAGGGTTTCACAGGCACCTACTGTCTGCAGAGTGAACGGAAACAAACAACTCCATAAACCTCATATCCACACGGTTTGAAACAGGGACATGGCTGGGTGTGCTTTTCCCGGCGAGCCACCGCTGAGCTGCCCAACTCGGAGTGTGTGCGTGGGTGTAATCCAGCGGTGTGTACCTAACAGATCAACAGCCTGCATTCTCAAGTCACTGGAGCCGGAGTACAGCCAGGAGACATGACTCCTGGTGCTGCTTGCCTTGCTCATAAAATCTCCTATCAGTCTGGCAGCTTAAGCACATATTTCTTGCTGTTGGGGAGGGTTGGGAAACTGACGGTACGCCCCGAAGGCTACTGTGCCGATAGAGGCATATGCATGGGTGGAATAGGGTGAGCAAAAATACTAATAAATCACTCTAGGAATTTACCACTGTCATATCCACAGGCATTCAGCTAATAGACATGTTAGTCTCAGCTCAAAATGCTGCACCTGGGATTTTTATTTTGTGAACCGAACTCCATTCACATGCGAGTGTGATTTTGGCTCTATTGACGTGGACCATGTCCACATATGCCGTGTTCACGTGCTAGCTGGATCTAGGAAACTGGGAAATGCCTGACTTGCTAACTGGTTGAACGCGACACATGTATAACTACAACCAGTTAGCAAGTCGGAAACGAGAGTTTCCTAGTTCCGACTAGTAGTACATGAACGCGGCAATAGATGCAGATGAGATCGCTCTTACTCCCAAAGACACCAAGCAAATGGATTTCTTTTGATGAGATTGACCACTGTTTGAGGGATGTGGAGATTTAGTGATACAATAGTGCCCTCCGCTGAAAGAACTATGTACTGCACTTGAACTCAGGAACAGTTTCAAAAAAATCCCTGGTGTCATTGCAGCCCATCTGTCTCTGTTAATACAGTAGGTAGCCACTGTATAAGACAAACTATAAATGCAGGCATTGAGAGGGGTTTAAGCTAGATCCACCCCAGGCAGAAAGACATACAGCACAACAACTTATTTTTCATTTTTTTAATGAAGGAGATTATTCTCTCTCAATCCTCTATAAACAATCACCATTAAAAACCTTTCATTTAGAGTATTTACATATTAACAAATGGCTGTGCAAAACTTATATTTACATAATATACTTCCGTTTTTCATTGAAAACTGTGTTGGCCGATAGAAAATGGACAGAGGGAAATAAATGTATGTAACAGTTGCCAGGGGCGATGGTATAAAAACATCAATACTGATTGACTAGCAGAGAGAAAAAGAAAATGAATCTTCTGTTGACAGACCTTACAAAAAGGCCAACTGAAGTATGTACAGCTAGAAAAGTTTAATCAATATACATTTTTCATACACTACCATCCAAAACCGTCAGAAACAACCAATTAATATGTGCACCAACAAAATATTTAAATGATATAGAAAGTGGGTGTATACCTCTGGGGGAGGTGGAGTCCATATTCTGCATTCCATCACACATCACCATGGCAGCCAGCAATGGCCTACCTCCAAATATAAATAGGCTATTTATTGCCAACGTTGCATCAACGTCTCAGTCTCACTTTGCATTGTTGCATCAACAATTAATTATTGTTAATTATTATTTACATGACTCTTTTGAAAAAAGAAATATTCATAAACCTGTTCATGTTTATCCTCCCCCCCACACACACACACACAGTCTACCGGTAGAAACATATGATTTGTATGAACTGTGATTGACAAGACTGTTTCCTTAGGACGTCACATGTGCACCAGAAATGAGCGCGCGCACACAAGCTCGCGTCCATTTCCATAACCTTTACAACAGACATGTTGACATAATCATAATAACAGATTCAAAACAAAAAAGGCAAACACAAAAGCACACGGGAAGTTACACTAAAACAGAAATCAAACAATGCCTAAAAACTGACTGAATAACAAGTAGGGGTCCTGTAATGTTATCAGAGTTCTAGAGAGTTAGACATGTATCATTCATATGGCTTTATTTTGGCAAAAAGGCAACTCAGCAGAAGACTTGTATCAGTCAAGTAAAAAAAATAAATTCCACAGGTAATAGCACTAGAATGAATGACTATAAAATAGTCTCTAACCCCACCTCTATCGCCCAACAAAAGGCCCAGAGTTCCTGTTTGGTCAGGGACTTAACGTTACGAATGCAGTTTAGTACATTTGTTCGTTAACCGTGTTAAAAGGGTCCTCGCTGGGGTTCTTTATAAAAAAAAGTCTAATCATAGAAGCCTCTTGCATGAGGTTAAAGGTTGGCAAAGCTATGCACCTACTGTGAATGAGGATGTATCCAGACCCAAAGGAGACCTCACAAATAAGAGCATTTCCCCGTCCAGGGCACCAGAGGGCAGTGTATGGGAGGGGACCAGGTTGCCAGTAGCTGGTCCCTAGAGAACTGTGAGAGGCACGGGGGTAAAGGAGGGTCCAGAAGACCCACCACCTCACCTTTGAGGAGGGCGTGTAGGGCACAGCTGATGATTCATATTCCAGGCGCCGCTGGTCTGCCTTCCCTCCAGGTCATGATTGTAGGAGAGCACAGAAGAGGAGGAGGTGCCGTCACGTGTAGCTCTATAAGGGAGCTGCTATTGGGAGCGTCTGGCCTCTGATCTGTCGGGGGGGAGGTGTTATTGGAGACTGAGTCACGTGCATCCGAGTGACTGGTTTCTCTCATTAGTGTCTCGTCTCCCTGTGTGTTATTTGAGGAAGCCTTTGTAGAGCAGATGTGAGCTACTGGTTTCTCTCTCATTCTCCAGACAGAAGAGCAGGTCCCTGAGGTTGACCCTGGTGATGCGCTGGCGCTGAGGTCTGGAGCCTCCGCTATTGGCCCCACCCGATGACGAGGGACCAGAGCCAGAACCCTGCGTAGAGGGAGGGGGAGACAAGAGAAAGGAACATCCATGTTGATCTTCAAAAACATGTGTATGCATAAACCGCTATCAATCCACACGTTTGGATCCTTGTTAAGCGCAATATATAGGCAATGATCGAGCCTAGAGTAGTGGTCATGATACTCCACCTCAGCCCCGGCGCCGTTGACGGGGGACTCCATTTTCCGTTTCTTCCTGGGGCCGATGGCTGCCAGGGCCGTCATGTTGGCCTCCTTCTGCCTGATCTGATTCAGCTCCTGCTGCTGCATCTAGAAAACACACAGAGGGAACAGGCATGACACACAACGCTCCTGTGCTTAGAGACTGAGACAAGTGACACACAGAGGGAATAGGCATGACACACACACAACGCTCCTGTGCTTGGAGACTGAGACAAGTGACACACAGAGTATGAGAAACACTACCAATCATTAGCGTACAACATAATACGCTAATGTTATACGCACTCTGCATACAGCCACACAAACGCTCTCCTCTCACCTCTTTGGCCTTCTGTTTGAGCCGAAGCTGCTCTGGGTCCTCTTGCCGCGATCGAGACTGGGGGGGGAAGAGGCACGGAATTCACTATCAACACTACTGGCACTTACAGTATAAGACCACTAGATGGTGCAAAAAGGCTATGTAAACATGGTTGAAGTTGCACCTCCACATTTCTAAGGTTAGTGCATCAATGCCTGTGGTCACGGTGAGTTACCTTGGCAGCCTTCATCAGGATCTCCCTCTCCTGCTCCTCCTTCCTCTGTTTCTCCATCTGATCCAGCTGCTCATAGAACTTCAGCTGGGCTCGCACGTCACTCACCTGTTCATACTTATCATCCTCCTGAAGGAGAGAGAGAGATAATGGATTACAAGGGTAAAAATGGATTACTTTTTGTTGTTGTACTTTTTACCCTCTTTTCTCCCCAATTTTGTGATATCCAAGTGGTAGTTACAGTCTTGTCCCTTCGCTGCAACTCCCGTATGGACTCGGGAGAGACGAAGGTCGAGAGCCATGCATCCTCCGAAACACGACCCCGACAAGCCGCACCGCTTCTTGAAACACTGCTCGCCTTAACCCGGAAGCCAGCCGCACCAATGTGTCGGAGGAAGCGCCGTCCAGCTGGCAAACGAAGTCAGCGTGCACACTCCCCCGGCCCGCCACAAGGAGTCGCTAGAGCGCGATGGGACAAGGGCATTCCGGCAGGCCAAACCCTTCCCTAACACGGACGACGCTGGGCCAATTGTGCGCCCCCTCATGGGTCTCCCGGTTGCGACACAGCTTGGGCTCGAACCCGGGTCTGTAGTGACGCCTCTAGCGCTGCGATGCAATGCCTTAGACCGCTGCGCCACTCGGGAGTCCCCTTCAGCACTTTTTGAAGATGAAAGGCTAGCAACAATAAGGATGACAACCCAGTATCGACAGAAAACAACAGAACTTAATTGCTCATTAAAGAACGCGTGAACCTCCTTCACGCCAACACCCACAGAAGCTGTGTTCTCTCACCTTGAAGGTGATGTTTTTCTGCTGCGCCACCTCCGTCACTTTCTCCAGCAGGTTCTGCAGCCGCTGCTGTGTTGCATGGGAAACGTAGTTGATAACCTCTGGCCCCAGGTCAATCACTCCAAACCTCCTACCTGTTACAAGGGAACAGGAGATGTTAAGAGATTTTAGGTACAGAGTGTGTGTGTGTGTGTGTGTGTGTGCGTGTGTGTGCGTTAATGTGGTGTGCGTCTCACCGATCTCCTGTACTCTCCGGGTTAGTGAGGTGGTGTGGAGGAAGGCCTCGTCCTTACAGGAGCGAGTCACCGCGCCCACCAGCTCAGAGTTGGTTGCCAGGATACGGGCGCTCTCCTCTGACAGGTTGACTCCAGCCATGGAGGCCACGTCATTGATATCATCATCATCTCTGGATGAAGGAGACAGGGAAAGAGGGGGAAAGAAGAGAAAGATAACTATTTCTCAAGGCCTCTCTTTTTCACTTTAAGAATTCTGAAATCATCCGACTTGTGCGCGCGTGTGCGTGGATTACTTGAAGGTTCCTCCGCTTGCCTCCTTCAGCTTGTTCTTCTGTGCAACAGAGAGCAAAGACTGGCGCCCCAGTGTTACCTTGGCCCCTGGTGATAGAGCTTGTTTCACTACAGGAACTGAGACAAAGACAGGGAGACAGAGAGCGCAAGATGGGGGAGGAACTGTTACATAACAGTCACAGGCTCCTCAACCTTTCACATTGTATAATGTATCATTTACACATCAATAAGTAATCATCTTCTTCTTGGTACATCTGCTGTGAGCAGAAGAGAGGAGCCGAGATCAAGAGGAAGAGAGATGGAAGAAGAACATGTCACAGATGAGCGCTTCCTTGAGCAATATCACATGCAGTTACATTCATCTCTCACAAGGGGGCAGTGTTTCCATACAGTCCAGTGAACACATGTAAAGTGTATTTCCATTCAAAATTCTACTTTCCCTTACCCTAATTTTAACCCAGGTGCATCATGCACAGAAATGTGAGGAGGCACAAAGTATGTGAGGATGGCTCAGGGGTAGAAGTTGAGAATTTAGCTTTTTTTAACTCCTGTAATCTAGAGCCATAATCATTATGCTTAATTTGATGTCAGAAATGTGTTTATTTACCGGCATATCTAAGCAAACTTCTTGAGCTGTCCGTTTCTCACCGACTGGTGGTAACATTTTTTAAAGAAACTAAATATGCTTCTCTGCTCAAATCTGGGTAAAAGATTGAAAGGATGTGAGTACATTTTGTTTTTGCTTGCTTTTCTGAAGTCTACCAACCTTACCAGCAGGCATGCCAGCTAAGATAGTTAGGCATGCTATTTACTCTAACTTGATTGATGGCCTGAAATGGTTTCTTGGTAGCTAGATATAGGAGGTTGGAAGATTGGTAATCGATTTGGGATAGCATTACAGAAATCTCTTTATTTTAATAAAATGTTAACAGGACAAATTTGAGGGGGCACGTGTCCCTATGCCCCCTATGGGCATAACGCCACTACCTTAACCCAAACCCTAACCTGAATTCTAACCCTAACCCCTAAGCCTAAAATAGCCTTTGTCCTCGTGGAGACCTGAGAAATGTCCCCCACGAGGGAGAATTTTCCTTGTGGGGACTGAGATTTCCGGTACCCACGAGGATAGTAATACAAGCCCACACACACACACACTACTGCCCGTCTCCATTAGCTAATAGCAGCCGGCCAGACCGAAAACGTCGGTCTGACGCTTTCTATCATTGACACTGCCATTGTTCACACTGAGCGCGTTTGTCCCAGAGACGTGGAAAAATAGCCAACACAGAAAAGCTCCTATCCTGCACAGGAGCAGTATTATACAGCGATGGTATGTGAAAGATAACTAATACGTTATCCTTTGTATAAATTATATTTCTGTTTGAGAAATGGCTGACATTTTCATGTACAGTCGTGGCCAAAAGTTGAGAATGACACAAATATTAATTTCCACAAAGTTTGCTGCTTCAGTGTCTTTGGATATTTTGTCAGATGTTACTATGGAATACTGAAGTATAATTAATTACAAGCATTTCATAAGTGTCAAAGGCTTTTATTGACAATTACATGAAGTTGATGCAAAGATATTTGCAGCCCTGGCATGCTGTCAATTAACTTCTGGGCCACAACCGGACCGATGGCAGCCCATTCTTGCATGATCAATGCTTGGAGTTTGTCAGAATTTGTGGGTTTTTGTTTGTCCACCCGCCTCTTGAGGATTGACCACAAGTTCTCAATGGGATTAGGGTCTTGGGAGTTTCCTGGCCATGGACCCAAAATATGATGTTTTGTTCCCGAGCCACTTAGTTATCACTTTTGCCTTATGATAAGGTGCTCCATCATGCTGGAAAAGGCATTGTCCGTCACCAAACTGTTCCTGGATGGTTAGGAGAAGTTGTGTTGGTACCATTTTTTATTCGTGGCTGTGTTCTTAGGCAAAATTGTGAGTGAGCCCACTCCCTTGGCTGAGAAGCAACCCGACACATGAACGGACTCAGGATGCTTTACTGTTGGCATGACACAGGACTGATGGTAGCGCTCACCTTGTCTTCTCCGGACAAGCTTTTCTCCAGATGCCCCAAACAATTGGAAAGGGGATCCATAAGAGATAATTACTTAAACCCAGTCCTCAGCAGTCCAATCCCTGTACCTTTTGCAGAATATCAGTCTGTCCCTGATGTTTTTCCTGTAGAGAAGTGGAGAGATGTGGCTTCTTTGCTGCCCTTCTTGACACCAGGCCATCCTCCAAAAGTCTTCGCCTCACTGTGCGTGCAGATGCCTGCTGCCATTCCTGAACAAGCTCTATACTGGTGGTGCCCCGATCCCACAGCTGAATCAACTTTAGGAGACGGTCCTGGCGCTTGCTGGACTTTCTTGGGTGCCCTGAAGCCTTCTTCACAACAATTGAACCACTCTCCTTGAAGCTCTTGATGATTAGATAAATGCTTGATTTAGGTGCAATCTTACTGGCAGCAATATCCTTGCCTGTGAAGCCCTTTTTGTGCAAAGCATTGATGACGGCACCTGTTTCCTTGCAGGTAACCATGATTGACAGAGGAATGATTCAAAGCACCACCCTCCTTTTGAAGCTTCCAGTCTGTTATTCGAACTCAATCAGCATGACAGAGTGATCTCCAGCCTTGTCCTCGTCAACACTCACACCTGTGTTAACGAGAGAATCACTGACATGATGTCAGCTGGTCCTTTTGTGGCAGGGCTGAAATGCAGTGGAAATGTTTTTTGGGGGATTCAGTTAATTTGCATGGCAAAGAGGGACTGCAATTAATTGCAATTCATCTGATGACTTATCATAACATTCTGGAGTACATGCAAATTGCCATCATACAAACTGAGGCAGCACACTTTGTGAAAATTAATATTTGTATCATTCTCAAAACTTTTGGCCACGACTGTAGAATATGTACACAAACATCAAACACAAAGGCATGACGCAGTTAAGACGATGGGACGCAGACAATACAAACGCACACCTGTTTGCAGCTGTTTGACCACCTGCGGATGTCCCATGATGATGCGACTGTGGGACTGGCCTCGGAAAGTAACCATGGGCGACTGGGCCAGAGTTCCCTGAGTATTCGCCAATGCCCCCTGCTGCTGGGGCACCATCTACACAGAGAGAGAGAGAGGAGAGAGAGATATAAAACATGATTCACACAATAGAGCACACCTTACTGTTCAGGCTCAGGTATATATTTTTAACATTGTCCTTTCTAGCATGGTTCCAGCAATTACGGTGGATGCATAACCTGGCCGGCCCAGTGCAACTCGGCTTTGCCATGTAGATATACTTCGGGTCATCCCTCAACATAACATAGTCATATAGACTTCATGTGACACAAAGAACAACAAGGCAACCCCCCTATACAATACATGGAAACACTGAGTGGAGTATCATTAGGATATAGTATACCAGGCCAGGCTTGCTGTGAGGTGTCAGGGCCGGG
The DNA here is from genome assembly GCF_045791955.1 of Oncorhynchus clarkii lewisi. Taxonomy (NCBI): domain Eukaryota; kingdom Metazoa; phylum Chordata; class Actinopteri; order Salmoniformes; family Salmonidae; genus Oncorhynchus; species Oncorhynchus clarkii. The sequence goes on along the minus strand of NC_092155.1, from coordinate 39,875,958 downwards.
CTGATGACAGGGGACTGGTGCATGGTCCCCTTGGCCCCGGGGCTGGTGGTTCTGTTAAGAGGGAGTCTCTGTGCGGCGGCCGTGCCCCCCAGCGCCACTGTAGTCAGGGCTGTGGAGGAGGCGGCAGGCTGGACGCTGGCCTGGGGAAGCTGGCTCTGCTGGATGAAGGCTGTCGAGTCTGGGGTCATCTGACGCAGTGCAGGGAGACTCCTCTGGAGATGGGGAGGGAGAGCACAGGTCATTCCCTCATCAATATTGCATCTTCCGGTCCACTTGTATTTGTTTGGGTAGCGAGTGAATAGCTAGCTACATTAAAGAACGGAAAAGCCATGGGTCTCACCTTGAGGAAAGGCACAAGATATGGCTGAGGAGAGGAGTTGAGCTCCCGGTATAACCGACTGGTGAACTCCTCCGCTTCGATCTTACCTTCCTGCAGTGGTAGAAAAACACAGACATCAATGTAGAAAGACAGAGTGAGGAAAAAGAGTAAGAGAGAGAGAGTGAAATGGACACAGACAGACAGACGTACCAACAGGCTCTTGACCAGGTCCTTGACGCTGGCCGTGGTCTCTGACGACTGCTTCCCGCTGGATGCCAGCTTGATCAGCGTGGAAAGGAAGTTCTTGCATTTCTTCACATTCTCCAGGGTCTCCTACACACACACACAAAAACCATAGCATGACCATTTAGGAGTAGACAAATGCAGGAGGGAGTAGAGGAGTGTCGTCTCACCATAGTGGTAGTGGGAGTGCCTGGTGTCCCGGTAGCTCCGGGGGTCCCTGCTCGCTGGTTGACTGCTGTTGCCGCCGAGCCAGGCTGCACTGGGGCCTGACCTGGGGTGGCAGCCACCCCACCTAGCACAATGGTGTTCTGCAGGAGAAAAGGGACAAAGGGAGTAGGGGATGAAATGAGACTAAGGGGAGAGGGTGAGATAATTAAAGAGAAGAGAGAAGGGGGGGGGGGGGGGGGTTGGTGTACCTACCTGCTGTAGCACAGGAGGCCTCTGGGGGACAGTGGTCTGGGCCGGGGTGCCCTGCTTGATGATGGTGGTGGGGGTCACCTGACGGGCCATGGGGGGCATCCCTGGAGCCTACAGGATAGGACAAGGGTTCTGGGGACGGTTGCACCAATGGGTGGTAACTCTACGTCACACCTTAAAATTAGACCTATTGCACGGTCTGGGCATAACCCTTCTATGAGCTATGTCTGGGAGTAGAATCTACGCCTTGTAGGGAGCAGGCGTATTCTTTCATGATATGCACAGAATATAATAGCAACCTCTGTTTTCAAAGGGATGCGAGTCTCGTATTCAAATTTCACAACCGACGCAGGCTTTTCATGTTGCCTATGCGCAAGTCAATAGCTACATAATACACTTGATTTATGCTACATTATAGCATGCTAAATGTGTCTGATCAGATATTAGCGAACGAATAGATGATCCTCTTATTTGCCCAGAAAGAAACCAATTAACCAAACATATAGACGTAGATTCTGTGAAACAAAATCATATTGATTGATCATCAGACAAGTCAAGAGCTTTTAGTCGGAATATAGCCTAGGCTACTACACGAGTGACGAGCAAAATAATCCACGTTATACTAGGCTACCGTAGGCTACATAGCATACCAGCAAAATATTCTGATAACAACACTGCTAGATGAGCAAACTAGACTAAAGATCATCATCAACACTCACCTCAATTTGGCTAACATTTTCCCAGCGTAATTGTAACCAAATATCCAAAACAGATATTCGGTGAAAACAAAAATCGGATATTGATGAATGAATCAAGATAAGTCCACACGCTTGTCTCAAAGCAGCGCCGATAACACTGGCCCAATCATAACGGTGCTGGTTGACGGTTGACCACATTCGGCTATTGCTTTAAAGTATTTAAAACAGTTGGACGACTTTGGGAGTTTCAGTAAGCAACAACATGATAAATGTCTTCAACAGCATTAACTTTATTCTCATTCAGTGAAACTCATTCCCAAAGCAATTATTGATTAATCCATCCAGCTGTGGTTGAGAAAACGTGCATGGCGGTGGGCTTTGCGAAGTGATGGGACATGCCTCGCAATGTTTAGAACTGCCACTGGGCGCTGTCTAGCAACCATCATTATGAAGCATCACATCTCATGAACGTGCGTTGTATATGCCGCAGTAGTCTAGTTTTTGGTTGGTGCGACAGGTGTAAATTAACCGGCTCTGTGTCACCTCTGATCACCTGCGTCGCTCTTTCATCCCTCTCTTTATTCAATCACACTGTGATCTCTCCATCACTGGAGCTAAGAGATGATTACAGTTTCAGTGTGTGTGTGTACCTGTACAGAGGTGATCTGGACAGGGGGCGTGCTGGTGGGGGTGGCTGGCCGTGGGGTCATGGGGCTCTGGGACTGAGCCTGCATCTGGGCCAGGGTCTGCTGGTGGATCATTAACAGCTGCCCACTCTCACTGCGCACCAACACCATCCCTGCACAGGGCAGAGGGCATGGAGGGGGTCAGAGGTTAGGTCAAACAGGGGTCATAGATCGACAGAATCGCTAAATACACCGCAATTGAATAACTTCTAAAGCATTGTTTGCTTAGAAAATATATTATTTGGCCACTCTTGGCTGAAAAGTGGTACAGTAAAAAGTAATTATCATGAATACTCAATTTTCAGTGGCGAGCTTAATGGTGGATAGCATCGTTAGACAGAACCAGTGAGACATGCAGATCCAACAAAAAAATTGACACATGCTTGCAACTAGGTTACATGATGCACTACAGTGTCAAGGGTCCATGGTATGTGTGTTATCAGGACCACACGACAGAGAACAGCACAACAGCCAACACTAATCTGCTTTTACAAGCAAAACAAGTAGACAGAATCAATAGAATGTTCCCACAGGTCACAGTGTGCTAGAGGAACATGAACAATGGACAGCAAAGCGCGCGCACACACCACACACACACACACACGGATAGAGTACAGTATAGCAACTGGACAGTTTGTCTGATAAACAAACAAAAGACTTGTCTGTGTGCCACAGCGATGACAAGTGTAGTTGAGAATGCTAGCCATAAGTTTGCAATAAAGTTTGTTTATCACATTGATAGAGCCTTGAAACGCTGCCAGCAAGATGCATTGTATCCCCTCTCCACTCACTGTGGCTCACTGACATAATTGGCTACTCTAACACACCAAATCATGCTTCAATGAATCAGCTATACAATATCAACTGAGAATGGAAAAGTTACCTGGGGGGAGCTGAATGTTTTGGATGTTTGGAGCATTCTGTTGGGGCTGCGGAAGTCTTGGGACCAATACCTGAGGAGCGATCGCCCTTATCCCACCAGGACTGATTGCAATAGTCGATGGGCTTTTCGCTACAGCTGCTGCCGTCCCCGTCACCTGTGCGGTCTTTTGTATTGCCGTTTTTGGCGACTCCGACTTGTTGATTTGTGCTCCTGAACATGCAGGGTGAGCGACGTTGACAGATGATGTCAGAAAGGTATTGCTCCTGCTCGGCGAGGTGACTGCTCCGGTGGTGTGCATAGGCGGCCTCACGAGCGTGACAGTGGGCACACTGTTTAGAACAGACGGCTGAGACGATACTACAGTTGAAGTGACAGCATTGTCCATTAGAGAGGTTTGAATGGAAGTTGAGGGTAAGATTACGTTTCCTTCGACCACGGAGCCTGGTCCGTTGTTGACAACTGTGACTGCGGGCACTGTGCTGCTTGCCGAACTCACCAAATTATGAGAGTTTATTACAATGCTACTTCCATTTAAAGTTTGTACACCAGCCGACCCGGTTTTCCCGATCCCTTCCCCGTGATCGGGAACCACTGTTACCACACAACCGGCTGCCCCCGTCTTACTCTGACTGTGTCCCGCTGTCATGCCTGAGCCCGCCGCCGCCGTCGTCCCGGCCGCTGTATCCATGGTGGACCTCGTACTATTAATGACACCCGCTTGGACGCTAGTCCCTACAGCAGAGGAAACATGAGAGAAAGGGAAATATCAAATATATATATAAATTGAACATATGTATTAGCAAGAATTTAGTCAAGTGGTGTGGCTTAAAAAGATACGAAAACAGTCAAAACAACGTGAAATGTGCTAACCAGAGTCAGCCGCTAAAGCTATTATCTTACGTTACCTGGTTTAGCAAGCTCTTGTGAAAGTCCCATTTTGCTGTCCTGGACATTGGATTTGCCACATACAGCGGGGTTGCCAATGTGATTTGCTGCAGCCTGGACCCTGACTGCAGAGTTTCCGCGACCCGATCCCGTGAGCTCAGACTCCAAAGATCCAACTAGATCACTAACTACTTTCTCGTCCACCTCAGTGTTGAAAAAGGCATCATCCAGCAAATCCGAGCCCGCCGCCATCTTTTACCCTACTACACTCGATCGCGAGACGCATGCGCCGATTGGATACTCCGTCACTGACATCGGATTCCGGGTGCTCTGATTGGTTATTGCTAGATTTAAAGGTTGGGATAAACGGTTTTATCTTGCATTTCGGAATGCCAGCCGGATGAGAAAGCACGGACGGAAAAAATTGGTACGACAGTACAGATAGGATTGCCAAATTGGAAACGAACCAGACGAGATGTTACCGGTTGTACTTATTTGGAATCATTCTAAAGGAAATAATGTGATTTCTTTGCTCTTTTGAGTTTTTATTCTCGACTCAAAATGGCTGCGTAGTTTTCTATTTTTTTTTCAGTTCTGTCCGACAATTGCTGTTACCACACGCACGAGGGCGCATATCGTGCGCTCGCTGCTGACTGTCAAATAGAACTAGGCAGCCTGCTGCTTGCCCCTCTGTCCGTCGCTGAGCTATGGAGGACAAAGACATCATGTCATTTGTTTTACATTTCTGTGTTCATGCTTTAGAGATTAAAGTTGTGCTATAGGCATAGGGTGAATTCAGAAAGTGGGACATCATTGCTCTTTTTTTATTATTAATGGAGGGAGTGCCCAAAAATATAAATGATGTCATGATTTCCAAAATCAACGTTTGTACCGACAGATGAAGCCAACTGAATAGCCTATCATTATAGACTATTCATTAAAACGCATCCTCCAAATCAAATTTGATTAGTCACATGCACCGAATACAACATGCACTGAATTCACCTTACAGTGAAATGCTTGCTTACAAGCCCCTGAGAGTTTAAAAAAATACGGATAAAAAAATACAGATAAGAATAAGAGGTCAAAGTCAAATGTAATTAAAGGTGTTGGTACAGAGTCAATGGGCAGGGGCACCGGTTAGTTGAGAAAGTATGTACATGTAGGTAGAGTTAATTAAAGTGCCTATGCATAGGTAACAACAGAGAGTGGCAGTGGAGGGGTAGCCATTTGACCAGATGTTCAGGACTGTTATGGCTTGAGGGTAGAAGCTGTTTAGAAGCCTCTTGGAACTAGACTTAGCGCTCCGTTACCGCTTGCCGTGTGGTAGCAGAGTGAACAGTCGATGAGTAGGGTGGCTGGAGTCTTTGACAATTTTTAGGGCCTTCCTCTGACACCGCCTGGTATAGAGGTCCTGGATGGCAGGAAGCTTGGCCCCAGTGATGTACTGGGCCGTTAACACTACCCTTTATAGTGTTTTGCAGTCGGAGGTTGAGCAGTTTCCATACCAGGCAGTGATGCAACCATTCAGGATGCTCTCGATGGTGCAGCTATAGAACCTTTTGAGGTTCTGAGGACCCATACCAAATCTTTTCAGTGTCCTGAGGGGGAATAGGTTTTGTCATGCCCACTTCACGACTGTCATGGTGTTTGGACCATGTTAGTTTGTTCGTGATGTGGACACAAAGGAACTTAAAGCTTTCAACCTGCTCCACTGCAGCCCTGTCGATGAGAATGGGGGCGTGCTCGGTCCTCTTTTTCCTGTAGTCCACAATCATCTCCTTTGTCTTGATCACGTTGAGGGAGAGGTTGTTGTCCTGGCACCATACGGCCAGGTCTCTGACCTCCTCCCTATAAGCTGTCACAATGTTGTCGGTGATCAGGCCCACTGTTGTGTCATCTGCAAATTTAATGATGGTGTTAGAGTCGTGCCTGGCCGTGTAGTCATGAGTAAACAGGGATAACAGGAGGGGGCTGAGCACGCACCCCTGAGGGGCCCCTGTCTTGAGGATCAGCGTGGCGGATGTGTTGTTACCTACCCTTACCACCAGGGGTGGTCCATCAGGAAGTCCAGGATCCAGTTGCAGGGGGTGGTGTTTAGTACCAGGGTCCTTAGCTTAGTGAGCTTTGAGGGCACTATGGTGTTGAACGCTGAGCTGTATTCAATGAATAACATTCTCACATACAGTGGGGCAAAAAAGTATTTAGTCAGCCACCAATTGTGCAAGTTCTCCCACTTAAAAAGATTAGATAATGAGATAACTTCAACAATGACAGACAAAATGAGAAAAAAAATCCAGAAAATCACATTGTGGGATTTTTAATGAATTTATTTACAAATTATGGTGGAAAATAAGTATTTGGTCAATAACAAAAGTTTATCTCAATGCTTTGTTATGTACCCTTTGTTGGCAATGACAGAGGTCAAACGTTTTCTGTAAGTGTTCACAAGGATTTCACACACTGTTGCTGGTATTTTGGCCCATTCCTCCATGCAGCTCTCCTCTAGAGCAGTGATGTTTTGGGGCTGTTGCTGGGCAACACGGACTTTCAACTCCCTCCAAAGATTTTCTATGGGGTTGAGATCTGGAGACTGGCTAGGCCACTCCAGGACCTTGAAATGCTTCTTACGAAGCCACTCCTTCATTGCCCGGGTGGTGTGTTTGGGATCATTGTCATGCTGAAAGACCCAGCCACGTTTCATCTTCAATGCCCTTGCTGATGGAAGGAGGTTTTCACTCAAAATCTCACGATACATGGCCCCATTCATTCTTTCCTTTTCACGGATCAGTTGTCCTGGTCCCTTTGCAGAAAAACAGCCCCAAAGCATGATGTTTCCACCCCCATGCTTCACAGTAGGTATGGTGTTCTTTGGATGCAACTCAGCATTCTTTGTCCTCCAAACACGACAAGTTAAGTTTTTACCAAAAAGTTATATTTTGGTTTCGTCTGACCATATGACATTCTCCCAATCTTCTTCTGGATCATCTAAATGCTCTCTAGCAAACTTCAGACGGGCCTGGACATGTACTGGCTTAAGCAGGGGGGCACGTCTGGCACTGCAGGATTTGAGTCCCTGGCGGCGTAGTGTGTTACTGATGGTCCCTGCTCTCTGCAGGTCATTCACTAGGTCCCCCCGTGTGGTTCTAGGATTTTTGCTCACCGTTCTTGTGAACATTTTGACCCCACGTGGTGAGATCTTGCGTGGAGCCCCAGATCGAGGGAGATTATCAGTGGTCTTGTATGTCTTCCATTTCCTAATAATTGCTCCCACAGTTGATTTCTTCAAACCAAGCTGCTTACCTATTGCAGATTCAGTCTTCCCCATCTGGTGCAGGTCTACAATTTTGTTTCTGGTGTCCTTTGACAGCTCTTTGGTCTTGGCCATAGTGGAGTTTGGAGTGTGACTGTTTGAGGTTGTGGACAGGTGTCTTTTATACTGATAACAAGTTCAAACAGGTGCCATTAATACAGGTAACGAGTGGAGGACAGAGGAGCCTCTTAAAGAAGAAGTTACAGGTCTGTGAGAGCCAGAAATCTTGCTTGTTTGTAGGTGACCAAATACTTATTTTCCACCATAATTTGCAAATAAATTCATAAAAAAATCCTACAATGTGATTTTCTGGATTTTTTTGAAGAGAGTTGAAGAGTACCTATGATGAAAATTACAGGCCTCTCATCTTTTTAAGTGGGAGAACTTGCATAATTGGTGGCTGACTAAATACTTTTTTGCCCCACTGTATGCATTTAGGTATTCTTGAATTACTGTTTTGAGTGAATTAGATCTGATGATGTTAAAAAACGATTAGACTTTGTAAAAAACAAAGCATATATGAATCAAAGCATATATCCTGCGTAGTTGTAATATATATATATATATATATATATTTTTTTTTACTTTTCAGCTTCATCTAATCGTAAAATCTCTTTAGAAATGAGGTGTTTTTGGTGTAACAGTATAGGCCTACTATGCTATTATATTCGGTTCTGTTATGTAAAATGCAAATGAATCATTGTGATCTTGTTAGACATTGATTCAGCTTTGACTTAACTTAACTAAAGGAGCACCATTGTGAGAAGTGATCTTCTGTTTGTAATAATAGTAATATGTGATGAGCCTGACTACACTGGTGGATTTACCATTAGGCACAAGACACAATTACCTCAAATCATCAAGGGACCTCATGAGCTGGGCATAAAAAAAATACATTAAATCAAAATTACAATAATTTCTGTGCTTGAAGCCCCCTCATACTCCGCTCGAGGCATAATAAATAAATAAATAAATAATAAAAACATCTCCATTAACATCCATCTGTTTAATCCACCGCATCCGCCAATATCGTCCTTTCGCATCTGCGGTGGAAGGTGGCCGAGCTACAATGGTGCTTGTCAGACCAGGAGACATTCCGAAAATCAGTCTTCTCTTGAAAACATCTGTAGTGTCCAAATGGTTTGGGCTACACACTAATATACCTCTCTATGAAAATATGAGACTCCCCATTTTGCTCTGTGACCCCAACAAGTCCCATATCATCTTGGCTCCTGGACCCTGTCAGCGTATTTCAAGGCTGTTTTGAGACAATGACTTATCAGTGACCAAAGCCCTGCTCAGATAATCCCTACCATTTTATCGCTGAGTTGGCGTATTGCTGCTGCAAATGTACATGGCAGTCATAATGTAAGTAACCTAATTTATGTCCCTCTAACTCACCTGAATGCCTCTGGTCAACCCTACAGCTATTGTATGCAGTAATCATGCGCCTATGAACCTGAGTTATGTTGTTAGCACTGAGGCAGTTTGGCCTAGTAGGAAGTCCACTGTGTGCAGCTCACCTTGCACTATATGCTCAAACATAAGTATCACTATCATGTCTAGCTCTGATCAGCCTCCCAGTAAAGCAATAAAAACAATCAAGAATCCCAGAAAAGTTTTTACATTTAAAAAAAAAAAGCCCATTCTTATGGGAAGGTGCTATAGACCACGAAGTGCTAACAGTCAGTATATGGATAATATGTGTGAAATGCTTGATGATAATCTTTGTGATATAAACAGAGAGGTACAGTGCATTCGGAAAGTATTCAGACCTTCACTTTTTGTTACGTTACAGCCCTATTCTAAAATTGATTAAATATTTTTTTTCCCCCTCATCAATCTACACACAATACCCGATAATGACAAAACAGAAATACCTTATTTACATAGGTATTCACACCCTTTGCTATGAGACTTGCAATTGAGCTCAGGTGCCTCCTGTTGCCATTGATCATCCTTGAGATGTTTCTACAACTTGATTGGAGTCCACCTGTTGTAAATTCAATTGATTGGACATGATTTGGAAAGACCCATACCAGTCTATATAAGGTCCCGCAGTTGACAGTGCATGTCAGAGCAAAAACCAAGCCATGAGGTCGAAGGAAAACTCTGAAACAAGATTGTGTCGGGGCAAAGATCTGGCGATGGGTACCAAAACATTTCTGCAGCATTGAAGGTCCAAGAACACAGTGGCCTCCATCATTCTTAAATGGAAGAAGTTTGGAACCAAGAACTGAACTGGCCGCCCGGCCAAACGTGGGAAAAGGTCCATTGGTCAGGGAGTTCACCAAGAACCTGATGGTCACACCGTACACCTAGTCAGCATGCATGCGCCCGGCCCGCCACTGGAGTCGCTAGAGCACGATGGGACAAGGACATCACTGCCGGACAAACCCTCCCCTAACCCGGACGACACTGCGCCAATTGTGCACAAACCAATGGGTCTCCCGGTCACGGCCGGCTGTAACAGAGCCTGGATGCGACCAAGATCTCTAGTGGCACAGCTAGCACTGCAATGCAGTGCCTTAGACCACTGCGCCACTAGGGAGGCCCCGATGGTCTCTCTGACAGAGCTCCACAGTTCCTCTGTAGAGATGGGAGAACCTTCCTGAAGGACAACCATCTCTGCAGCACTCCACCAATCAGGCCTTTATGGTAGAGGGGCCAGACGGAAGCCAGATTCTCTGGTCTGATGAAACAAAGATTGAACTCTTTGGCCTGAATGCCAAGCATCATGTCTGGAGGAAACCTGGCAGCATCCCTACGGTGAAGCATGGTGGTGGCAGCATCATGCTGCGGGGATGTTTTTCAGCAGCACGGACTGGGAGAGTAATCAGGATTGAGGGAAAGATGAACGGAGCAAAGTACAGAGAGATCCTTGATGAAAACCTGCTCCAGAGCACTCAGGACCTCAGACTGGGGTGAAGGTTCATCTTCCAACAGGACAATGACCCTAAGTACACAGCCACGACAAACAGGACTGGCTTCGGGACAAGTCTCTGAATGTCCTTGAGTGGCCCAGCCAGAGCCCGGACTTCAACCCGATCTAACATCTCTGGAGAGACCTGAAAATAGCTGTGCAGCAACACTCCCCATCCAACCTGACAGAGCTTGAGAGGATCTGCAGAGAAGAATGGCAGAATCTCCCCAAATACAGGTGTGCCAAGCTTGTAGCGTCACACCCAAGAATACTCAAGTCTGTAATCGCTGTCAACAAAGTACTGAGTAAAGGGTCTGAATACTTATGTAAATGTGATATTTCCCCCCAAAAAATTATACATTTGCAAAAATGTATAAAAACCTGTTTTTGCTTTGTCGTTGTTGGGTATTGTGCTTAGGTTGATGAGGGGGAAAAAAATAATAGAATAAGTGAAAAGGGTCTGAATATTTTCCAAATACACTATATTTCAAGAGTGACCTAAATATTGACTAGATTTCATCAAGCTGCCCACACAAGAAAAAGCTTAAAAGTGAGACCAGTGCCTACAACCTGGTTCAGGTTTTCAGTAAACAGTATAGAATGTTTCATCCAATTGTATTGAAAACATCTTTACTAATGCTGCATAAATCTACTCTAATGCGTATACAAAGCCATCTGATGTAGTGATCATAATATGCTAGCCATATCTAAGAAAACCAAAGTTCCAAAGGCTGGGCCTAATAAAGTGTATACGAGGTCATACAATACGTTTTGTTGTGATTACTAAGATGTAATTCATATTTGCTGGTATGTGGTGTGTAATGAAGAGCAACCAGACGCTGCACTTGACACATTTATGAAATGGCTTATTCCAGTTACTAATAAGCATTAAGAAAATGACTGCAAAAACTGTAAAATCTCTGGATTGATAAGGAATAAAAAAAATAGTATGGTTGAGAGCAATGAGGCAAAAGGAATGGCAAATAAGTCTGGCTGCACAGCCGAATGGCAAATCTACTGTAAATTGAGAAATCATGTGACTAAACAAAAAGAAGAAGAAACTGTACTATTAAACACATAAATTATATAAAAGAATGATAGTAAAAAAATAAAAAACGAATGTAATGTTGTGCAAAATAGGCTCCATCATTAATTGAATCTGTTGGCGCATTCATCACAAAACCCACTGATACTGCTAATTGAAAAACAGCTTCAGACTGTTAAACAGCCATCATGTCAGATTCGTTGAAATGAGCGGACCAAGGTGCAGCGTACATAGAGTTCCACATGTTTATTAAAATTAAACTTACCAACAATAAACAGCAAATGAGCCGTCACGACTGGAGTGCTCACAGGCACTACACAATAACAATATCCCACAAACTAAGGTGGGGAAAAAGGCTGCCTAATTGTGATCCCCAATCAGAGACAACGATAGACAGCTGCCTCTGATTGGGAACCATACCCGGCCAACAAAGAAATAGAAAAACTAGAATGCCCACCCAAATCACACCCCGACCTAACCAAATAGAGAAATAAAAAGGCTCTCTAAGGTCAGGGTGTGACACATCACTAACATTGAGTGGCTGCTGCCAACATACTGACTCATCTCTAGCCACTTTAATAATTAAAAATTGATGTAATAAATGTATCACTAGCCACTTTAAACAATGCCACTTTATATAATGTTTAATACCCTACATGACTCATCTCATATGTATACACTGTACTCTATACCATCTACTGCATCTTGCCTATGCCGTTCGGCCATCGCTCATTCATATATTTGTATGTACATATTCTTATTAATTCCTTTACACCTGTGTTTATAAGGTAGTTGTTGTGAAATTGTTAGGTTAGATTACTTGTTAGATATTACTGCATGGTCGGAACTAGAAGCACAAGCATTTCGCTACACTCGCATT